>NW_023477429.1:0-2804 GCF_013731165.1 Rhagoletis pomonella | reverse complement strand
TTTTCCAAGATTTGGCGTATTGTGAATACCTGATCTATGGTGGATTTTCCAGGCCTAAAGCCACACTGATAAGGTCCAATCAGCTCGTTGACGGTGGGCTTCAGTCTTTCGCACAATACGCTCGATAAGACCTTGTAACCTATTCTTAGAAAGCTAATTCCGCGGTAGTTGGCGCGTATGGCGGGGTCGCCTTTCTTGTGGATTGGGCAGAGCCCACTTAAATTCCAGTCGTCGGGCATGCGTTCATCTGACCATATTCTGCATACGAACTGATGCATGCACCTCATCAGCTCCTCGCCGCCGTACTTGAATAGCTCGGCTGGCAGGCCGTCAGCTCCAGCAGCTTTGTTGTTTTTCAGCCGCGTAATCGCTATTCGTACCTCGTCATAGTCAGGCGGTGGGACAGCTACTCCATCATCATCGACTGGGGACTCGGGTTGGTCGTCCTCACTACTTTCAGCGCTGCTACCTTTCAGTAGGTTATAAAAGTGTTCCCTCCACAATTTAAGTATATTCTGGACATCGGTCACTAGGTCGCCATTGTTGTTCTTACAGGAGTTCGCCCCGGTCTTGAAACCTTCCGTAAGTCGCCTAACCCTCTGGTAGAATTTTCGGGCGTTCTTCCTGTCGGCCAGCATCTCAAGCTCTTCGCACTCACGTATTTCGGCCTCTCTCTTCTTATTGCGGCAAATACGTCTCGCTTCCTTCTACAGTTCCCTATAACGGTCCCACATGGCTCGCGTTGCGCCCGATCGCAGCGTGGCCCTGTAGGCGGCATCTTTTTTCTCTGCGGCTTCTTGACATTCCTCATCGTACCAGTTGTTCTTTCGGGCTCGCTGAAATCCAACTACTTCTTCGGCGGCGGTACTTAATGATCGGGAAATGTGGTTCCACTGCTCGCGTACGTTGGATTGTTGAAGAGTGCTCTCAGAGAGCAGGTGTGTGAGTCGAGTGGCGAATAAATTGGCCGTCTGTTGTGATTGCAGCTTTTCGACGTTAAGCTTTCCTTGCATTGTTGGGCGCACATTTTTTTGCTGCACAGAGGCGGGTGCGTATCTTGGCTACAACAAGATAGTGGTCCGAGTCGATGTTTGGCCCTCGGAGTGTACGTACGTCCAAAACGCTTGTAGCATGCCTTCCGTCTATCACAACATGATCGATTTGGTTTCTCGTTTTTTCGATCTGAAGACATCCATGTAGCTTGGTGGATGTTCTTATGCTGGAACCTAGTACTACATATTACCATATTTCGGGCCCCGGCGAAGTCGATCAGCCTCAGTCCGTTATCGGACGTTTCGTCGTGGAGGCTGAATTTTCCGACGGTGGCGCCAAAGATCCCTTCCTTGCCCACCTTGGCATTAAAATCGCCCAGCACGATTTTGACATCGTGTCGGGGGCAGCGCTCATATGTACGTTCCAAGCGCTCATAGAAGAGATCCTTGGACGCCTCATCCTTCTCTTCCGTCGGGGCATGGGCGCAGATGAGCGAGATGTTGAAGAATCTAGCTTCGATGCGGATTGTGGCTAGACGTTCGTCCACCGGGGTGAACGCCAGTACTCGGCGACGGAGTCTCTCTCCTACCACGAATCCAACACCGAATTTGCGCTCCTTTACGTGGCAACTGTAGTAGACGTCGCAAGGCTTCACGCTTACTTTACCTTGCCCCGTCCATCGCATTTCTTGGATGGCGGTGATGTCAGCCTTTGTCTTCCCGAGGACATCAACCAGCCAGGCAGAGGCACCTTCCCCATTTAGGGTCCGGATATTCCAGGTGCATACCTTTAAATCATAGTCCTTTATACGTTTGCCGTGGTCGTCATCAGAAAAAGGGGGTCTCATCCGAGGCTGTTTTTTTCTTTTCATTGGGCGGGGTTTTAACGTGGCGGGACCCAAACCCAGCGCACGCGAAGTTTTACGCCTTCTCACTTTAGCTCGCTCCCAAACGGGTGTTTGGTTGCTACCCAGAGGATACGTGGATATAAATATCCGGACGTTGTGAGCTGCGATTTGAACCGTAATTAGCGTCCTTAAATTTCTAAATTTTGAAGTTTCAAGCAGTTCTGAAATTTACCGTTATATGAAAAGCGGCCTCAATTTTAGTCCGATTTCAATAATTTTCAACGTTTTGCTTTTATGTAGCATGCACAATAACCATACCGAGTTTGGTACAAATTGGTAGAACGGTTACCGAGATACATATATGTGATCATAAGTGGGCGGTGCCACGCCCATTTTCCAAAATTTTATCATAAACGTATTTCTTGGTTAAGAATTGTTGCATGCATAAATTTTGAATAAATTAGCTTTAATATTTACTGATTTATCGAAGATTTTGTATTTCCTAAATTACTTTTATATGGGATGTGGGCGTGGTATGTGGCCATTTTGTATGGTGTACCAAGGCCAACAACTGTGCCAAGTTTGGAAGAAATTGGTGCAGCGGTTACCATGTAACCATAACTGGGCGTGGCTACGCCCATTTTCCAAAAATTTATAATATTATTATTTTTCGTCTAAAACTTATTGTGAGTATCAATTTTGAGTGAATAATCTGCAGTAGTTACTAAAATATCGCAGTTTTCGTATTTCTGAAAATTACCGTTATATGGGAAGTGGGCGTGGTTACAGTCCGATTTCGCCCATTTTCAATACCAACCTACCTTGGACAAATGGAAACCTACATACCAAATTTCGTTCAGATATCTCAATTTTTGCTCGAGTTATCGTGTACACGGACGGACGGACAGACAGACATGGCTTAATCGACTTCTCTATTCATTCTGAGCATTTATGTATACATTTG
>NW_023477428.1:0-2804 GCF_013731165.1 Rhagoletis pomonella | reverse complement strand
GGTGTTTTTAAATTCACGAACTTCTGCCCGAAATTTTATAGTATACTGTAAATTGCTGCACTGATATAAGTTTGATTTTTTTCCATTGCATTTCTATAGTATTTATTTCATTAGCATCAAATTTACATTTGTCGTGACTTAAATAATTAAATACTACGTTTAATATTACAGAATTTATATTATTTTCAATGGAAATAATTTTAAGAAAAAGCGAAAAAAGGCTAGAGGCTAAAAAAAAATATTCCGGCTAAAAGAAAACAAAAAAGCTAAATCTAGCCGCAAAAATTCTAAAATGACAACACTAAATACTACTCACCTAAAAATGTATATGTAAAAACTATATATAAATAAGCTACAAACGATTTTGAATTATTTATTCGGCATTTGAACATTCTATCTTCTTCTTCTTCTTCTTTTTTGGCGCTGTAACCGCCTAAGCGATTTTGGCCGAGTTCAGCAAAGCACGCCAGTCGTTTCTCCTCTGTGCCAACTGACGCCAATTGGAAACGCCAAGTGAAGCCAAGTCCTTCTCCACCTGATCTTTCCATCGCAGTGGGGGCCTCCCTCTTCCTCTGCTACCACCAGCGGGTTCCGAGTTGAATACTTTCAGAGCTGGAGCGTCGGTGTCCATTCGAACGACATGGCCAAGCCAGCGGAGCCGCTGTATTTTAATTCGCTGCACTATGTCTATGTCGTTGTAAAGCTCATACAGCTCATCGTTCCATCGTCTGCGGTGCTCGCCGTCGCCAACGCGTAAAGGCCCGTAAATCTTCCGCAAAATCTTTCTCTCAAACACCCCAAGAGCCGCCTCATCGGATGTTGTCATTGTCCATGCTTCTGCGCCATATACCAGCACGGGCATGATGAGTGACTTATAGAGCGTGGTTTTCGTACGTCGAGAGAGGACTTTACTCCTGAATTGCCTACTCAGTCCAAAGTAGCACTTGTTGGCAAGAGTGATTCTACGTTGGATTTCAATGCTGACATTATTATCGGTGTTAATGCTGGTTCCCAAGTAAACGAAATTCTCTACTTTCTCGAAATTGTAACTGTCAACAGTGACGTGGGTGCCAAGGCGCGAATGTGCTGACTGTTTGTTTGATGACAGGAGATACTTCGTCTTGTCCTCGTTTACCACCAGACCCATGCGCTTTGCTTCCCTATCCAACTTGGAAAAGGCAGAACAGACTTCGCGGTTTTTGTTACCGATGATGTCGATGTCATCGGCATAAGCCAGCAATTGCACGCTCTTGTAGTAAATTGTTCCTGAGCGGTTCAGTTCTGCAGCTCTTATTATCTTCTCCAACATCAGATTAAAGAAGTCACATGAAAGGGAGTCGCCCTGTCTGAAACCCCGTTTTGTGGCGAACGGCTCGGAGAGGTCTTTTCCAATTCTGACGGAGCTGGTGGTATTGCTCAACGTCATTTTACACAGCCGTACGAGTTTTGAGGGGATGCCAAATTCAGACATAGCGGCGTATAGGCAACTCCTTTTAGTGCTGTCAAAAGCGGCTTTAAAGTCGACAAATAGGTGGTGAGTGTCGATCCTTTTCTCGCGGGTCTTTTCCAAGATTTGGCGTATTGTGAATACCTGGTCTATGGTGGATTTGCCAGGTCTAAAGCCACACTGATAAGGCCCAATCAGTTCATTGACGGTGGGCTTCAGTCTTTCGCACAATACGCTCGATAAGACCTTGTAACCTATGCTTAGAAGGCTGATCCCGCGGTAGTTGGCGCGAATGGCGGGGTCACCTTTCTTGTGGATTGGGCAGAGCACACTTAAATTCCAGTCGTCGGGCATGCGTTCATCTGACCATATTCTGCACAAGAGTTGATGCATGCACCTTATCAACTCCTCGCCGCCGTACTTGAATAGCTCAGCTGGCAGGCTGTCAGCTCCAGCGGCTTTGTTGTTTTTCAGCCGCGTTATTGCTATACGTACCTCGTCATAGTCAGGCGGTGGAACGTCGACTCCGTCATCATCGACTGCGGGCTCGGGTTCTTCTTCTCCACAACTTTCTGTGCTGCTGCCATTTAGTAGGGCGGAAAAGTGTTCCCTCCATAATTTAAGTACGCTCTGGACATCAGTTACTAGGTCGCCATTATTGTTCTTACAGGAGTGCGCCCCGGTCTTTAAACCTTCCGTAAGTCGCCTAACTCTCTGGTAAAATTTTCGGGCATTCCTCCTGACGGCCAGCATTTCAAGCTCTTCGCATTCACGTATTTCTGCCTCTCTCTTCTTGTTGCGGCAAATACGTCTCGCTTCCCTCTTCAGATCCCTATAGCGGTCCCACATAGCGCGCGTTGCGCCCGATCGCAGCGTGGCCCTGTAGGCGGCATCTTTTTTCTCTGCAGCTTCCTGACACTCCTCATCGTACCAGTTGTTCTTTCGGGCTCGCTGAAATCCGACTACTTCTTCGGCGGCGGTACTTAATGAGCGGGAAATGTGGTTCCACTGCTCGCATATGTCGGTTTGTTGAAGAGTGCTCTCTGAGAGCAGGTGTGAGAGTCGAGTAGCGAAAGCGCTGGCTGTCTGTTGTGATTGCAGCTTTTCGACGTTAAGCTTTCCTTGCATATTTGGGCGCACATTTTTTGCTGCACATAGGCGGGTGCGTATCTTGGCTGCAACAAGATAGTGGTCCGAGTCGATGTTTGGGCCTCGGAGTGTGCGTACGTCTAAAACACTGGAAGCGTGCCTTCCGTCTATCACAACATGATCGATTTGGTTTCTCGTTTTTCGATCCGGAGACAGCCAGGTAGCTTGATGGATCTTTTTATGCTTGAACCTAGTACTGCATACTACC
>NW_023477427.1:0-2805 GCF_013731165.1 Rhagoletis pomonella | reverse complement strand
AATTAAAAACTTTGCGCATTCATCACTTTGTATGTTTGGGAAGAGTACGTTAAAGGATGATAAGAGGTCATTATGATTAAAAAAGCGATATTCTAAGTTTTGAAGAGCAGCGTCCAAGAAGGGAATGAATACATTTATGCGAAAATAATCTTCTACATTTGTAAGATGGTTACTTCGTTTCGGGACCGCTAAAGTGATGTTGTGAGTTATACACAAACTAAAAGCAGCGCTCAAGCCAATTTCTTTTTCTTGCAGTTTTTTGCTCAGTATCATGGTGATCGATAAAACAATGGCGCTTACTTGAACCGATGTTTGAAATTCTAGTGTTTTGACCGTTCGCAGCAGCTGAAAAGCTGACGACGAAACTGCTGGATCTTTTAACTCAGTTGCGACCTCTAATGCATCTGTTACGGCATTCTGCACGTAAGTGACTACTGCTTCACAACGTTGTACCCATCTAGTAGGACATACATTTTTAAATTTTCTTTTCAAAATCGGGCAAGAATATTTTTCTAATCATTCTTGTACTAATATCTGCCGCTTTGGTGTGTTAAAAAAATTATACACTGCTTTTAAGGTGCCCAACGCATTACGGATATAACTATTATCTCAAGTTCTTGATATAGCTAAATTTAAGGAATGTGCAGCACAATGCACATATGTAGCCACCGGGAATTTATGCAAGTAGCCACTCATGCTTGCTGCACCGTCGTAGACTTGTCCGAGCATTTTTTCGCAATCCACACTTATTCTATTTAAGCTGCTTATGATTTCGTCCGCCAAACATTTACCAGTTGCCCGTTTAATCTTGCGCAAAGGGATAGTTGTTCGATACCTAAAAAATTAAAACTAAAAAAATAAAAAAATAATATTTAAATTTTAAAAAAGAAAATTTATCACACCTGCTATATCGGCAGTTTCATCCGCAAGGACAGCAAACCCATCACTACCATTAATATCGTCAACAATTCTGCGCAGCAATATTTTGTGACAACATTCTATACTCAAATCAGTACTTGTACTTGTATCAAACAAGGTATCGATACCTACTCAGTATCGGAAAGTTATCGAGTACTTGTACATAGAGTACGATGTTGCATATTTTTCAAAGTAATTGTATTTTTTACACAAACAATATATTTTTTTACAAGATTATTTTTGTTTTAATATTTTTTCATACAAAAATTCAAGACAACAATTACTTTTGTACAGTATTTGATTTCATAAACAATAGAATACATTTTTACAAGATTAATAGATAAAGTTTTTTTCATATAAAATATGGAGTTATTTCCCTTTTTTGTTAAATTTCCCGAAATTATCAACTTCTCCAAGTGTTTTCATGAAAGGTGGTTTCGTGGTTTTGATATAGTTGTACCTGTTTTTTAGAAAAGCCTCTGGCAAGGGACAGATGACACAACAACCGTTATGTATAGACGGGCTTGCTTATATAGCTGTGGAAATGTATTGCGCATATCTTCCAATTCTCTAATGGGTTGCTTTTCAAAGAAGATGCTGAAGCATAAGTTGCGTTCCAGATGCTTCATGATATTCACGAAATTCACGATTTGCAGGAATAGCTGTTTTATCCATTAATAAACCTTATGGGAGGTGGCACCTGGAACGACTTCCTGTAAAAACCTGCAAATCGTGAAGCATCTGGAACGCAACTATAATAAGTTTTGCGCTTCCGATACAAGTACTTTTTTTTCCGATACCTACTTGGATCGGAGTAAAAAGTATCGAGCACAAAAATACTTGGTAAATTGAGAAAAGTATCGAGTATGTACTTGGATTTACTTGTATCGATTTATCGCTAATTCTCATGGTGTAATAATAACAACAATCCAACGAACGGTGCGGATCTTATAGTTTTTTAGACAGGTGTCAACCCTATGAAAATTCTAAATAAAAAAGGTCACTCTCCTACATGGTTCAATAATTAAAGGTTTGCTCATTAGTGACATTAGAGCTTTGACACTCCCTTAGCTCCCTTAAAAAAGCTTTGCACACACACACGAACTCGCACATAGTGCCTTGCTAAGGGAGCCGATTTTGTCAAGAAGGAGCGAGAAAACTGCAGCAGGTTCCTCAAAAGATATGTATTCTTTGGACACATGTGTCTTAAATATGATGCAAACCAAGCGCACGCGCATTTTTTTTTTAATTCTTGGACTAAGAAACCCGCGTTCAAAGGCTGATTGTGTAAACATTTGAGGTTACAAGGCTTATTACAATGTTTGCAATTGCATATTAAAAGCCAAATCAGGAAGAGCTGATTGATATATTGCAACACGCACGCTCGCAAAAGCACTATGTTCCTTCTCAGCAGACCACCAAACCAAATGTCTACAAGAAAAAAAATATTAAAAGTCAACGCGATTCTTTAGCAACTTAAAACTTACACATTATTACCCTGGAATTTAATGGACTATCAAACTGCATACTCAAAAAAATTCTAAAAAATCTGAATAAAAACTTGAAAATCTAGCTGAAACTTTGCAGGTTTTTTATACGTTTTGCACAAAGTTTTAAATGTGGATTTATATTGTGAAAATATAATAAACATTAAATAAACAAAATAAAAACAGCTGCCTAGTTCTATAACTTCATTTTAGATTTGTTGGCTTAAATATGTGGCATTCTTCGCAGCTGTTGTCAAGCTAGTTGCTAAGTCATTACTGTTAAGGCTCACCAATCGCAATATATCCCGGAAATTTCCTTCATGGCCTTCTTGGCTATCGCTTAGGGATCCCGAGTCCGTTTTTCCTCTCAAGGCAGTGTTTTGGCGGCCACATAATAAAA
>NW_023477426.1:0-2805 GCF_013731165.1 Rhagoletis pomonella | reverse complement strand
GACTGAGTCCCTGTGAATGCCGTTCAGGGCCTGTCTGTACGCTGTCGGGTCCAGAGGTTGCTTAATGAACCTCTGGACTTCGTCCGTCAGTTCATATAGATGCCTCCTGACGTGCCTAGGCGAGGGCTCCTCTGCAAGCAGCTGTCTGTTTGGGTGGCCACTTCTGTGGCTCCCGATCAGGAACTGCTTGCAGAGCATTATATTATGCTCCTTAACTGGGAGCATATGCGCCTCGCCGTGCAAGTGGTGTTCAGGCGACATCAGGAGGCATCCTGTCGCTGTCCTAAGTGCCGTATTTTGTACCGTCTGTAGCTTCGTCCACTGCGTCCTACTAGTCCCTGGCGACCACACTGGCGCTGCGTAGTTCAAGACCGGCCGGCCTACTGCCTTGTATGTTGCCAGCAACGTTTCTTTGTCTTTGCCCCAAGTACTGCCGGCTAGCGACTTGAGGACCTTGTTGCGGCTCTGTACTTTATTGACAATAGCGGTTGAGTGCGCAGAGAAGGAGAGCAGGCTGTCGAATGTTACTCCGAGTATTTTGGGGTTATTCACCGTCGGAATTGGTGTGTCATCGACGTGAATCCCCAGCGGTAGCCTGACCTCCTTCGTCCAGGTTGTGAACAGGGTCGCGGAGGATTTCGTAGGGGAGAGGGCTAGACACTTTGCAGTGAAGAAGCGAGAAAGTTCGGAGAGATAGCCGTTTACTTTCGAACACAGGTCATCAATTCCATTCCCAGTCGCCATAATCGAGCAATCGTCGGCATAGGAGACAATCGAGACTCCCTCTGGTGGTTGAGGGAGTTTTGAAATATAAAAGTTAAACAGTAGCGGGGAAAGGACACCACCCTGAGGAACCCCCTGTTTTATTTTTCGCTGCTTACTCGTTTTGTCTCTGAACATTACCGACGAATGTCGACCACTCAGATAATTTGCCGACCACCGTTTGAGCCTCTGTGGGAGAGAGGAGGCCTCTATATCTTCTAGCAGCGTGGAATGGCAGACGGTGTCAAACGCCTTTGACAAGTCCAACGCTACTAGAATCGTTCTCTCACAGGGACGGTTGCGGTTAAGGCCACGAGTTATCTGAGTGTTTATGGCGTTAAGTGCTGTTGTTTTACTGTGCACTTTACGGAAACCATGCTGATGCTTCGCTGGGGTCAGGTGGTTTGTGAAGTACGGGAGTAGCAAGGCCTCGAGTGTCTTCGCTACCGGGGAAAGGAGTGTAATCGGACGATACGAATCTCCTTTGTTGGCGGGTTTCCCCGGTTTGAGCAGTGGGACCACTCTCCCCACCTTCCAGATGTCTGGGATGATGAGAGTGGCCATTGACAGGTTGAGGACCTCCGTTAGGTACGCTACCCCCGCAGGACCCAAATTTTTCAGCATCAGCATGCATATTCCGTCGGGACCCATGGCTTTGGAGGCTTTCGCCTTCCCGATGGCCATCTGAACTTCACCGCAAGTGAAAGCAAGGGGGGCACAAGTTGTTGGCAGTTTGTGCAGCCTTCTGGTCACTCGACGCTTGGCTTTGTCTACCGGAGGATGCAGTATGAACTGCCGGCTAAAATAGCTCGCGCATCGCTCCGGGTCCGACGAAGCATGGTCGCCGAAGGAAATTTCGACTCTGTCGTCGTGCTTCGTCGGATTAGACAATGACCTCACGGTTGACCAAAGCTTGCTCACACCAGAGGTGAAAGTCTTCAGGTGCTCCTCCCACTTCTTCCGCTTATGTACGTTTACAAGTTGCCGAATCTCCGCGTTGAGATCCCTGATACGGGGATCTCCGGGATCGGCCTGACGAAGGCTATCACGCTCATCGGCTAGAACAGCCGCTTCGGCAGGGAAGTTTGGACGTGGGTCCGTTATATATCCTGCCGGTATGAAGCGAGCTGCAGCAGCAGTGACAGCCCTGCGGAACTTACGTTCACCGAGATGGACGTCGGTTGGTGTGAGAAGCGCTGTGAAGGTGTTTTCAGTAAACTCCGCGTAACCTTTCCAATCAGCTTTGGAAAAGTTGATATAGGTCCGGTGTTTGGCGGAGGCAAAGTCGGTTGGTTTATCAATCGAGATGACTATGGGTAGATGGTCTGATGCTAGAGTCAGCATAGGTCGCCACGTTATGCTGTTTATCAGACCAGCGCTGACTATTGTGATGTCTGGCGAGCTACTGCAGTTACCCATAATGCTGGTGGGTGCGTCGTCGTTCATTGTGCAGAATGTCGAATCGTCTATCTGCTCAGCCAAGTCTGTTCCCCTACGATCGTTTGACAGGCTTGAGTGCCAAAGATCGTGGTGCGCATTAAAGTCACCTACTACCATACGGTTTTCACCTCTGAGGAGCGCACCTATATCAGGGTGATATCCTGCCGGGCAGCAGGTGACAGGGGGTATGTATATATTAAATATTTCGAGCTCGACATCGCCTGACCGGATAGCGATGCCCTGACATTCTAGGGTGGTATCCCTGCGGTCGATGTCTGCTTCGATAAGACGATACTGCACGGTGTGGTGCGTGATGAACGCTAAGCCACCACCATTATCTCGCTCGCGATCTCGACGGTGCACGTTGTACCCGGCGCAATTCAACAAAGTTGAATTGCTGTGCAACTTCGTCTCTTGGACCGCAGCTATTAATATACCATGCCCACACATGAAGACGGTTATCTCCTCAATCTTGCTCTGTAGCCCGTTACAGTTGAATTGGAGAAGCTTCCATGTGGTTCGGGAGACGTGTCGTGATGTGGGGTGTGAGTAAGGTGTATGTTCTTGCCGCCGTTGGCTGTGTGTGCTGCTGAGGTGATTGCC
>NW_023477425.1:0-2805 GCF_013731165.1 Rhagoletis pomonella | reverse complement strand
TTCCAACGATATTAAATATTGTGATATTAATCTTTTCGCTGATGACACGTTAATCATGTTAAGTGGTGACCATATTACTGATATTGTTTCAAAACTACAAGATGACTTAAATAAAATATATAATTGGCTATGTTTAAACAAACTCAAAATAAATGTAAGTAAAACCAAATACATGGTCATATCCAGAAGAAATATTGATATGCATGAACTTCGTAATTTAAACATAAACCAACAAAAAATAGAAAGGGTGCGGAGCTTTACGTACTTGGGTATAAAAATTGATGAGAAGCTACAGTTCAATGATCATATTGACTATACCGTAAGCAAAATAGCAAAAAAATGTACTTTATGCGACGTACTTGCAAATTACTGAAAAGGAAATATAAAATAATGGTATAAGGATCAATAATAAAACCTCTCCTCAATTATTGTCCAACAATTTTCTTCATAATGAATGATAGCCAAATTTATAAATTGCAGAAACAACGGAACCAAGCAATGAGATTCATTCTTCGAAAACGATATGACACGCCCATTAGAGACATGTTATCAGCCCTTGGTTGGCTAAGTGTGAAACAACAGCACTTTTATTATACGATGAAATTTGTTAAAAACATTATTGAAGATAATTTACCAGAATACCTAAAGATTAACTTAAAGTATGGCAGCAATGTGCACAACAAAGATATACGTAAGAAAAATGACTTCAATTTACCCATGTTAAAAAGCGAATCTGATAAACGTAATCTTTATTACAAGGGTCTTAAAAGTTATAATGAATTACCAAATACTGTCAAGCAATGTAAAAACATCAATGAATTTAAAAGAAAGTTGTTTGAATTTTGTAAAACTATCCCAATATAATGTAATGTATTACTTTATACCTGTTTTCTGTTTACTATTGTTCCGTAATTTCAACTTGTAATTGCCATGATGAATGCCCTTCCAAATGATTTCATTAGGCTTAAGCAATGTAATATTAAATAACTAGGTTAAGTCTACATATATTTTACTGAATTAGGCTCAAGAGAGCTGTAATAAATAAATAATAATAATAATATGCCATCAGGCACGGTGCATATTAGAGCGATACGATATGCGATACGATACGCGATGCGATAAGATATGGATGCGACATCGACATGCTGAGTACGTGGAAATTGGTAGGAAGCGATAAAAAAAACTGTGCACACTTGCACGACAGCGACACCGCTGCGATATATAATAACAAGTGGTATGATGCTGAATTAGCAAACCTTAATAAACAAAAGTATAATCTTTACAGGATAGCATTAGAAACAGGGACCTGGAGTGACTATAATACAATCAAACGTAGATACAAGAGGATGGTAAAGGTTAAAAAGGTTAAATACTTGGACCATAAAATAACAGTTAATATTGGAGATAGCAAATCAATGTGGAAGCATCTAAAAAATTGCCTAAGTATGTCAAAGGAAATAAACGCCATTAATAAAGTGTTAATTCACAACACCTTGTACACAACGGAAAATGGGATTGCACAATCACTAAATAACTACTTTATTGACAGCATTATTGAAATTACCTCAAATATAGAACCTGGAAAAAAAGAATCCTTTACGACTCCAAATTGCACACATAACTTTAAATTTATAGAAATCGAAACCGGTGAAGTGCTTGAAATTGTCAGTGGCTTTAAAAATAAAATTGGAGGAAAAAAACTATTATCTGAGGGAGTCATAAAAGACTCAATGGCTGCGTTTCTTTATACATTCCGGATAATCACATTTCACAGCCGGAATAAACAGAATGAGTTTGAAATATACGTTAACATATCATCAGGAACGTTCTAAAGAATAAGTAAACAAAAAAGTTTATTCCAAACGTTCGGCATGAATAAAGAAATGCAGCCTATAACATATACAAGGTACTTTTACACGCAGTTAATTAATGAAAGCCTAAAATATGGTGTTGTTCCTGATCACTGGAAAACATCTATTGTTGTGCCAATTGAGAAAGTCAAGAACACAATCAGAGCCCACGAGATGAGACCAATTAATACGTTGCCTAGTGATGAAAAAATTCTTGAAACGGTAGTTAAAAAACAACTAATAGAATATTTAGAAACTAATAAAATATTAATGCCACAACAGTCTGGTTTTAGGAAAAGGCACTCGTGTGAAACTGCACTAAACTTAGTATTAGCTCGCTGGAAAGAAGAATTGAGCAGAAATAAATACATAGTTGCTGTCTTCTTAGGCTTAAAGCGCGCATTTGAGACCATAGATCAAGAGTTACTTCTAAATAAATTGAGTAATATAGGGATACGGGGCGTTGAGCTAAAATGGTTTCAAAGTCTTATTACCAATCGTTACCAGAGAACACAGATTGGATCGTCGGTATCTGACAAAAGAAGTATAGTGGTTGGTCTACCTCAAGGCTAAGTGCTAGCACCTATATTATTTAATATATACATAAATGATATTTCCAACGATATTAAATATTGTGATATTAATCTTTTCGCTGATGACACGTTAATCATGTTAAGTGGTGACCATATTACTGATATTGTTTCAAAACTACAAGATGACTTAAATAAAATATATAATTGGCTATGTTTAAACAAACTCAAAATAAATGTAAGTAAAACCAAATACATGGTCATATCCAGAAGAAATATTGATATGCATGAACTTCGTAATTTAAACATAAACCAACAAAAAATAGAAAGGGTGCGGAGCTTTACGTACTTGGGTATAAAAATTGATGAGAAGCTACAGTTCAATGATCATATTGACTATACCGTAAGCAAAATAGCAAAAAAAT
>NW_023477424.1:0-2806 GCF_013731165.1 Rhagoletis pomonella | reverse complement strand
GTAATCAATCAATGCAACAATTGTGGTGGATTGCAGTTTTTTTGTAGAGTAATAAAACAGAAGAAACATTTGTGCCCATGCTATGTCTAGATCCGAACTTTTTCTGTTAAACTTTACATATTTTGTTAAAAATTTTTGGTTCGATGAGGTCATGCATGCCATGTCAGCAATTGTTTAGAGATGCTCAAAATGCTACTTTTTTGCACATTTCTTGTAATTTGGAATTTTTCCCCCAAATTTTGGGTTCGATGACGTCATGCATGACATGTCACCGATTAGTCATGTATGTTTAAAATGCCTATTTTTGCATGTTTCAAGCAATTTTGCTAATTTTTATTTTCGACGATAATGCTTGACATGTCAGCGATAGGGTAATTTATGCATAAAATGCTGATTATAGCACTACATTTAGAAATTTTGCATTTTGCGTATTCAAAAACATTTAGTGTTATCGGCCCTGGCCACTTAACCCATTGGTTTGCGCATTCTGCCTATTAAATGTTAGGGATATTTTTCAAATATTGCACTGAAAATTTTTTTCCTATGCTCATTGCAATATGAACAAGTTACAGTTGGCTCACTGGCTTATACATACAGTGCCGAACATAAGTATTGGCACAGTGAATTTTTTTGCGAAGTTGTTAATTCTAATTTATTTTCGATAATTTTTTATAAAAATATAGTCCATTTTACAGCAAGAAACATAAAAATAAGATCTCTAAACTTTGTGCAAAACTCATGAAAATTCATTAAATTGGCACACTAATTTGCAACTTTTTATTCAGATTTTTTAGAAAAATTCTAAGTATGCAGTTTTATAGCCCATTCAAATTTAGTATAACAAAGTGCAAGTTTGAAGTCGCTAGAAAATCGCGTTGATGTTTGGTAATTTTTTTCACGCAAGTTCTTCCATACAAAGTATATTCGACCATTATTTTTTGTATGGAGAAAATGAGCAACACCTTCTACTAAAAAAATTAGTGTGCAAATTTAATGAGTTTTCCTTAGTTTTGGACAAAGTTTAGAGATTTTATTTTTATATTTCTTGGTGTAAAATGGACAATATTTTTATAAAAAATTATCGAAAATAAATTAGAATAAAAAACTTTGCATATATTGCGAAAAATTCACTGTGCCAATACTTTTGTTCGTCACTGTATGTACATGCACAAATATTTAGTACCCGAATGCACAGCAAGTCTCGTTTGCATTCAATGATAGAATAGTGCTATCTCTCTTCACTTAGGTTAGTTGTTATTTGCTGCTTAGAATCTGTATCACCATGCATACGAACTAACTTTGTAGCAAACTAAATAATTGCAAAATAAGTGCAAATAAAAAATAATATATATATAACGTTGATAACATGTATGTAAAATGCATGTAGGTATGTACATATGTATGTGTGCTATGAGCAACCAGGCCCAAATCAGTAAAAATGTTCAAAAGTAATAATTTAAATTTTACTCCTACAAATACATAAATAAAATGCAACAACATATTACAAAGGTTTTCAAAATACGGTATCCACAATAATATCGAAAATTTTATCGATAACATGGCCGATAAAATTAAAGTAATAACTACATATAAGCAAAAATTCGTTAAAAATTATATAATTTTATCGATAACAGTATTGATAATAGCATCGATAACGAAAATGTTATCGATAAAAAACATGAAAAACTCAAACGATGATATTGCCGATAATTTATGTTGAACATTTTCTCGATTATGTTTTCGATAAAAATAGCGATAACTATATTGCCCAAAAATCGAAAAAAAATTCGATAAAGGTATCGATTAAAGTATTGATTAAAGTATCGATAACGAGACCTATAACTATCTCGAAATTTATATGGAAAAAATAGCGATGACTATATTGACCAAAAATCGAAAACAAATTCGTAAAGTATTGATAATAATATCGATAACGATACAGATAACGATCTCAAAACATTTTTCGAAATTTATATGGAAAAATTTTGTCGCTAACACTGTCGATTAATTGCATCAGTGACAAAACTGAGACTACTTTATTTTTCGATGCATTCGCGGCGGTCGAGTTTTTAATTTTATTTTTTTAAATTTTGTCGACCCAGGAACCGAATCTTGGTCATAAGAGTGGAAGCAGTCACCTCCAAATACCTGCCTACAGTGGCCGCTAATCTTCGTGGCTGAAAACCCGTTTAAACTTCGATAAAAACGATTTACGAAACGACATCAAAATTTATATGTTTAAAAAGGTATAGTGGTATTAATCACAATACCGAAATGTATTTCGATAACTATTTCATTTGGTATGTTTGATAACACAGCGTTAAATAAATCGTAAACAACATCGATATCAATATTTATAATAATATATGCAACGAAGTTGATAACAATTCATGCAACTGTATCGATAACAATAACAAAATATCGAAAAATGTAGCGGTAAACACATTTAAAGTAAAAGTTAAAATAAAAATTAAAATACGTATGACACTCAAATCGATCAATTTATCGCTATGATTTTGACAAACTGTCGATGAAAAAATCGAAAAAATTTATATTTTTTATAATAAAGCTTGAATTTGAGGACATTTTTATCGGTGACACGATGCAAGACATGTCAGCGAACGGTCATGAATGTCATTTTTTTGCAGGCTTAACTAATGGCTGAATTTATTTATTCATTCTGAACGTTTGGAATAAACTTTTTTGTTTACTTATTCTTTAGAACGTTCCTGATGATATGTTAACGTATATTTCAAAAGCATTCTGTTTATTCCGGCTGTGAAATGGGATTATCCGGAATGTATAA
>NW_023477423.1:0-2806 GCF_013731165.1 Rhagoletis pomonella | reverse complement strand
ATTTTAATGTCACGCCCGTCACAAAATACACAAAATAGTTATTTTTTTAAAGAAAACACATCTTGGACAGTTTAAAAAAATCTGACGAAAGTAACGCTATGACAAAGGGGAATATGTGCGAATTGGTTTTAAGTATTTATATGCTTTTATTTTCGAAAAAAGAACCGATTATGTTGGCCACGCCCGTTACATGTCACACCCGTCGCAAGTTAAAGTTTGACAAACTTCAATAAATTCGGCCAGGTACTGCTACAACGTTGGGTGAGTCCACAAAAGCAAGCAAAAGAAATTTTATCGAAGATTAAAACCTCCGAAAAAAACAAAAAAAGGTATAAAAATGTATAAAAAGATAAAAAATATATATATAAATAGACCCGGCGAACTTCGTCCCGCCTAAAATTAGATTTTTAATTTAAACATTTTGGTCCAACAGTTTCTCCAACAATACACATTTACGATTTGTACTGGCACATTCATCGGCTAAGACTATCGTTTGGTGTTCGTTTGCCGACTTAAATAACCGAAAGAACGTGTTATGTCCATGAGAAGTTCCCTGGTGGCAACAATGATCCGGATCAATAGTGAATTTGCCCTAGAAACTTTATCTTGTTCAACAGAAATACAATGTACATATATAAACTGAGATAAAATACCTTAAAAGCCGGTTTCGCGAAAGCAATTTAAGTGAAAAATTATTTTTTTCTGTCTGGTTCTATATTAGATTCAATTAAAAAAATAAATTTTCATTAAATTGCTTTCATGAAACTGGGTTTTCAGGTATTTCGACAGGTGGTGATTTGAGATTTACCACTGCACAACTCAACCCTGGTTTCTTCAAATGAAGCTTTAACGCATAATAATATTGGCAAATCACATCCACTGGGCCAATCGTAACACACGACAGTCCGATATACTCAGTGGAGCAACAGGTCGAATTAGTCTGACATTTACGGCACCTTTTCTCACTTGTCGATTTTTAGTAATAACTCGACCTCAGCACCACCTGGCAGCTCTTTTTTGCAATTGGACTGCCTTTACCGTTTCCAATACATGTTTTGAATATTCGCCGAATCGGATCATAAAAAAGATTTTTAGTAATAACTCAACTCCAGCGCCAACTGGCGGATTAAATAGTGAAACTAAACTACCCGGAGACCCACCCAAACACACACACAAAACTTTGTTGAAATCCCTCCAGCCATTTAGAACTTAACTCACAAATATACCTACAGAAGAATTATATAGACATTCAAAGATAAATAAAAGTGATTTATTTTGGAACGAATTTCCGTCATCCCTTGTAAAGTTTGGTTTGCAGCCAAACCGGTTTCGGCATTGTGTCATTTTTCGTTCTGTCTGGTTCGAGTTTTTGTCCTTAATTTATGTTCATTTATCTTAGGTAATGTGATTTTCGTCGATGATTAATTATTAGAAATGCCATGGTGTCCTTTTTTATTTCAGAAACAGGTAATAGGTTGGTAGGTTCGCTGTCTCGATATTAACATCCGTTATGTTGTCTCTGTCCATGCCTGTTATTATGTTGTCATTTTTCTTTTTCTCGTAAATTAATTTTAAGGGTTCGACTATAACATCCGATGCGGTATTTGTTTGTTCGTTTATTATTTTGCCGTCGAAGGTTTTTAGTTTGTATATTTCCATATTTTCTAGTACGTTTAGTCGTTGGCCTTTATGTAGTACATGCAGTAGTTTCGCTGACTTTCTTATTTGCGTTGGTGAACATTTGTTGTTAAACATTTTATTATTATTAACATTTTATCTCCATGATCATGATCTCCATGAGTATGTGATTGATTTCATATGTATATTTCCGTACTAAGTTCAAAAATTGTATCACGAACGCTTCTAGGGTTGTTTTTGGAGGTACCACGCCCTCTTTTCCAATAGCTCAAATTTTTGTGAAAGAATATGCGATTGCTTTAAAAATATCTCCACACTAAGTGCCAGTACTTTACCATGAATATTTCCAGAGATATGCAGTATGAAAAATTCGGTTTGTGTAGGAGGTGCCACGCCCCTTTTCCAATAACTCTAGTTTTTCTCCATGCGTATGTGATTGCTTTCTATATTTCCGTACCAAGCTCAAAAATTTTACCATGAACGCTTCCAGAAATATGCTGTACAAAATGTTCCGGTTGTATGGGAGGTACCACGCCCTCTTTTCCAATAGCTCCAATTTTTCTGCAAGAGTACGCGATTGATTTTATGTCTCTCCACACCCAGTTTCAGTACTCTACCACGAACATATCCTGAAATATGCAATATGAAAAATTCGGTTTGTATGCGAAGTGCCACGCGCCCTTTTCAAATACCTCCAATTTGTATCCAAGAGTATGGGATTTATTTCATATATCTCCATCCCAAGTTCCAATACTCTACCATAAATCTTCCAGAGATATGCAACATGAAAAATTCGGATTGAAAGTGAGGTGCCACGTCCCCTTTTCCAATAGGTCCAATTTTTCTCCAAGAGTATGCGATCGATTTCATTTGCGCCAATACCAAGCTCCAGTACTCTACCATGAACACTTCCAGAGATATGCAGTATAAAAAATTCGGTTGAAAGGGATGTGCCACGCCCCCTTTTCCAATAGGTCCAATTTTTCTCCAAGATTATGCGATCGATTTCATATGCGCCAATACCAAGTTCCATTACTCTAACATGAACACTTCCAGAGATATGCAGTATGAATATTCGGTTTCTATGGGAGGTGCCACGCCCCCTTTTCCGATAGCTCCAATTTTTTTCCAAGAGTATGCGATGGATTTCATATATCTCCATACCAAG
>NW_023477422.1:0-2806 GCF_013731165.1 Rhagoletis pomonella | reverse complement strand
CCAGTTTTGGTTATTTTTATTTTGTCTATTTAATGTTTATATTTTTTTTTTTTAGAAAATTCTTGCAGATTACCTAACCAGCATCACATAAATCCCTATTTTAAACTTCGTAAAAAATTATAAAAACTCAAAAAATTTTACCAATTACACCCTAATATTTTAAAATTTTTATTCAGAACTTTTAAAAATATTTTAGGTATGCAGTTTAAAAGCCAGAAAATTTTTGTAGCTTAAAGTGCGAATTTCAAGACGCTAGGAAATCGCGTTGACTTTTAATATTTTTAATATTTTTTTTTTTGCATTTGCTTCCGTATAAAGAATGTTCGATAATTACTTTTATATGTAAGAAAATGCCTAGCACCGTCTGCAAAAAAAAAAAATAAATATTATAAATCAACGCGTTTTTCTAGCGTCTTGAAATTTGCACTGAAATTAATGGGCTATAAAACTGCATACATAAAACTTTTTTGAAAATGCTGCATAAAAAGTTCAAAATATTTAAGTGTAATTGTCTAAGTTTGTTGAATTTTCATAATTTTTGCACGATGTTCGAAATGTGGATTTATGTGGACTTAGCCTTTTATAAAAAAAATTTAACACATTAAATAAACAAAAGAAAAATACATAGCCAAAACTGGTCAAAATGTCACTTAACTTAACCAGTTGACCAGAAGGGTACATATGTATGTATGTATGTACATGTATTTCTTGAAAGCGGCGCTGGAGTGGTTCTGCTTGTTGCTGCTGCTGCTGTTGCTAAAAACTCGCTTCGCCAGCTCCAATTGTAGGTTGGTCAAATCGTAGATATTTTGAATGCGCATTGGCAACACGCTTATGCCAGTTGTTGTTGATATTGTTTTGTTGTTCTATTTTTTCTTTTATTTTTTTATTTTATTAAGTATTTTCTGGTACCACTACAAGTGCGCATGCGCGAGCGCATTAACTTTTATTTTGGGTGTTAGGCGTTGCTGTGAAAAATGCATTAAAAAAATTTTGCTTCGTAAATCGCATTAAAAAAAAAATGCGAGCTAGAACGAAGGAGTGATCGTTAAGTGCAATTGATTTGGATTTTGAATATTTGATTAGTTATACAGTGCAACAAATTTCAAAAAGTTGGAGGTGAAGTGAATCGAACCAACTGCATTCGATTAAGCTGGTCAAATAATGAAAAAGTATTCGAAGCAGGAGATCTAAGATCCTAAAATGACAGTGTATAATTTGTCTTTATTTTACAACTGCATTCTGTTTGATTCAATTTTTATATGTATTCTACTTGATGATATGTACTTAACACTAAGAATTTTCAATTAAAATACAGTTCATTCTCTAACAAAACCCAAGTTTGGAATTTTGTAAAAGACTACAAAAAAAAAAAATCAACAAACTCTCACTTGAATTTCAAACTTTTTTCTCAGAAGTGTTAGAATTTTTTTTTGGGTACGCACATTTATAGCCCATTCAATTTTAGTCCGATAATGTGCAAGTTTCATGTAGCTAAAAATTACCTTTGATATTTTAGATTTTTTTTGCAGTCTTTTACAAAGTTTAAAATTTGGGTTTATATGTGTTTTGTTGGAGAATCAACTGTATCTGAATTAAAAATTCTTAAAAATAAATAAATAAACATGAGTGGCAAACAATATCACTTGGAAATAGGGGTGCTATTGCATTGGCCAATATTATGTATTAACTCCAGTAATCCTTTTTTCCCTCTTTTGTATACTTTTTTTTAAAGCTATCGTGTACCTCTATCAATTTATCATTTAGTATATTTGTATAATTCTGTCACGATTGTATTAATTTGCACAAGGAATTTTTGTTTTTATTAAAAAATACACACGTTTCCTTTTTTAAGTATTAAACAACAATTTAATGATCTTCAATGTCTGTAATGTTTTATTTTCGCGTTTCGCTCGGAAACTTATTTTAAAAAAAGTTTGAATCAGCATTTTTTAATTAAAAACAAATGAGCAATTAGTTTGGTTATTTACGAGATATTTATTACCGTATGTGTGTATGTTCGTATTTATGTTTTTATGCAAATTCATCACTTTGAGCTCGGATTGTTAAATGAGTATGCGCAAAATTTTATGACTTTAACATAATGTGTAGCATAATGCAACCCACTTTGAGCACTACGCTGAGGATATTGCAGAGCAGAGGGCAATACAACAGCATATCTATGGTCAGAAGAGTCATTATTGAAAAGTCAAAAGGCCCCCTCTCTTATAGTGTCCGGCATAATGCTTAGGTCGCCTTATATTGGTTTGACTATTTATTATTATTGTTTTTTTATTAACTTTAGTATTTTTTTTAATACGGTTCATTCTACAACGAAAAGCATATAAATACAATTTGCCAACTTTGTACAAAAATTTAAAATAAACAAATGTTCACAATTTTTATTCAGAATTTTTAGAAAAATTTTAGGTTTGTGGTTCTATAACCCGTTCAATATTATGATGAAGTGCAAGTTTGAAGTGGCTACAAAATTTGGTTTTTATATGTATGTACGTACTTCATATGGATGAAAACGAGTAACACAGTAAAAAAAAAAAAAATGTTGAATAGAAAGTGCAAAATTTTGATGAAACTTTTATGATTTTCCTTTCATTTTTGTACAAGGTTTGAAATTTGTATTTATATGGTTTTTATTATAGAACGAACTATGTATGTATATTAAAAAAATAACTAAAACTCGGGGCCGAAAATAACAAAGACCAAGACTTTTTTATTTTTAGATAATTGAAAAATCGTTCTTTTGGATTTGTATTTTTTAAGTCAATATTAATCAGTGTTTTATGCT
>NW_023477421.1:0-2806 GCF_013731165.1 Rhagoletis pomonella | reverse complement strand
ATGTATCAGAGAAGGAGCATTTACATATGGGTATACATATCTTGTAAAAGCCCGTTTGTGCTGAAAATAGTATCGCACAACGCGTCCGTTCACTAAAATTTTTGTACATGGCTGAAAATATTACAAGAATTCCACTTCAAATTTATCAAGAAATGTACTCAAAACAACGACAACGTACATTCGCTTGCGATTGTCTAGAATTTGAATTTATTCGTGGAAATGTATGACTACGCATGAATTGTTCACACTAATTCACTCATATAGCAAGCATTCTTCATGAATGCATATTGCAATATTGTGTGGTTGGTGGACCCGTTTCTGAGTTCGATACCCCTCGAATTTGATAATATTCCCTGGCATGTTTTTCCTGGAAATTAAACGCCTCTACTTAAAATTTCGTATAAAGGGAGGAATGGTGAGGTGCCTTTTCTGATGTGTTTATACTTTCTCTTGTTCAGTAACTTCAGCGACCTTCAGATCGAGATGGTGACTATTCCAAAGCACGTAGCTAAAACAGTGCGACTCACTTCATGGTTAATGATGACTAGGCGACTATACAATTGCTTGGCCTAAAAACACACCGGATAAGCCCCAAAGTTTAATTTGGTTTAATGTAAAAAATTATATTGTTTCTTATGGGAAATGTCTCGAAGATATAATAAACTCATGACTGATTAGACGGCTTTAAATTTTAACAAAACTTCATTTGTAGGCTTTGGTTGCTCTAATTGGTGCTAGTGAAAGTGAAAAACACTACACTAGCACACGTAATCAGCGTTGCCGAAAGCTTTCGCTGGAAAACCGTCACTTTACCCTAAAAAAATCGTCATTTCTTCCAAAAAATCGTCAAATTTTTTGCTTATTGTATTTTTTAACAAAATAAAACATACAAACGAAATTACATACAATGAGTGGTATGCACAAAAACTAAGGAAATAAGTTTTCTTAAAATTGCATACCTTTAACTTAAATTTATTTGAAAAGATTGAGTAAAAGGTCTGAAATTTTAAGAAAAAGTATTTGCTTAATTACAAAACCAAATGGAACCACATTGCATATTAGGTTGGATCGATTTTGTATGGAGGAAAATAAAAGACCTTTAACGGTATTGTAATAGTAATATTATGTTGTCTTAGGTCTAAACCAATTGAAATTGGCCGCGAAAGATTAATTTAAAACTTATCATTAGCCCGCGCAATTGATTCAAAGTGTATGAATTTTGAAAATGAAACTTTGGCTTCTAATATTCATGGAATGCGTTAGTTGTTATTTACAGGGCGATATATCAAATTAAAGGTTATTAAATTTAGTATCTCACGTTCATGTATCATTTTTCAATAAGTCTACAAGTGTTTAAGATATTAATATAAAACTTACAAAAACGATAATTTTCCCTTATGACTTTTCAATTCTTCATTACTTCAGCAACCAAGTAAAAAAATGCAAACAAATGAGACGAGATTTATTTCAACCGTTTTTCCGATGGTTTATATAAAATAAATAATATTAAAAGTACTATGGACATGTTCACGCTGATTTGGTCAGTTTTCAAAATCGCGGTGAATGAATGTCAAACATGTATTGTCCAAGATTAGGAATCGTTTGATAAGTTAATAATAGTTTCAAGCACATTAAAAATATACAATTAGGGGGAAAAACATCCAATGTTAAGTTCATTTATGCAGTCTTAAAAATTGGAGCAGAATTCTTTCATTAGTCACCGAAGAAGCACATTTTTTGCGGTTTCTAAATTCGCCCTTATATGAAAGTAAAGGATATGCAATAAGTGTTTAGATATAAATATTTTAGTTAATTCCATTATGTGGAAAAGTGACTGTAGGTAAGTGCAATAGTCTTTAACATATCCTGGGAAATCCTTTTGAGGACTCTCCAATTGGACGATATTACTTTCATTCAGCTTGAGCGAAAAAAGTCCCTCTTTGGTACACTTTTCTGTAATCCAGTTCTTTTACTTAAAAATTATTTATCAATTGAAGAGAATTTTTGTAGAAAAAAACTAGGGATCCATCGTAAGTTTTTCGATATAACTTGAGCAAATATTACTCGATCGGTACGTAATAATCACAAATTGAAGGCGAGACTTACTGTTACTGATTTATGATAATAATATGATGCAAATCGTACCGATTATAAGAAAATGATAAAAAAAAAATTATCCAAAGTTTCTGTCAACTTCTTATATTTGCAATTTTTGTATTGGATGCATAAACATAAGTAACCTAATTAGTGTATCTAGAACTTATGATTGTTCAGTGTTTCCATACTCATTTGCACAAAAAAAATGTTTCCATGGTGATGGAAAATAATGGCTATTCTATTAGAGCTACCGAAATTGTTGCTAACTTTCCAAAAATTCGCAAACTTTAGTTTATATTAAAAAAAGATTAGAATATTTGGGACCTAATGCACTCCAGAAATAATAATGCTATTCTACCCCAGTGCAATTATCAAGAGAACAATTAAAATTTTGTTGAAAAAAGACATGTTTGAGATTAGCGATAAGTTAAAGGACTGCGGGAAATGATATTTAATTTTATCTTTTGCGTTTGCGGATTCATTATCTAATAATATGTACCAAACCTTTTTGCTGAACCCAGAATTTTTAACAAAAATCGGTCTTATTCGACTAGTGCTGTGCGTCACTTGGCGGTCGATGCGCGGGCTCTATCAATTAAAATAAAACAATATTTGCAGGCTTGTTGGTTACTTCATGATTTTCATATATATATTTTCACTATTGCCAAGAGATTTGAGAAAAATTTGATTTTCGACCCGACTTATTGCA
>NW_023477420.1:0-2806 GCF_013731165.1 Rhagoletis pomonella | reverse complement strand
TGGTCGAACACGGACAAATATTATTGAGGAATTACGTGCTATTTTTGGGCTTTTTAGAGTCACCAAAATAATTATAGGAGCTCATCCAGTTTCCAGGATAATTAAGACTTTGCCGGGTTGACTGTAACTTAGCAAAACATCCATCCAGTGAAGACTTTTTACTGCTTAATTGGGTTTATTATTTTGTGCTTTTTATGTGCTTCGCAAATATGGTTAAACATTGAAAAATCGCTAAAAATATTGCCCAGTAAACATTGAAAAATCGCTTGACGTCACGGTAGCCGACCAACTTTATAAATTTTGGTCGAACACAGATATATATTGCTGAGGAATTAGGTGATATTAAGGGGCTTTTTAGGGCCGTCAAAATTATTTAAGGTGCTCAGTCAGTTTCCGGGATAATTAAGACTTTACTGGGTTAAATGTAACATAGCAAAACATCTATTATGTGAAGACTTTTTGTTTAACGTTTTAAGTTTATGGAAAACTGTCAAGTGTACTCATTGAGGTGTTTAATAAACTCAGAGTTTAATTTGACATTTGTTTGTTAACTTTTTCTTATTTACATTTAGCCTATCCCCGTACTCCAGCATTTAGACAGAAATAGTCCGAAGTAGCCGTGGTGTAGAATACCAACCGTTTAGCCATAAAGAAATAAAAAAAAAAATAGCTAAATAGAACTTTCCATGCTGGTTTCAACCATATGAAGATTATTTGGCGCAAATAAAAACTAAAGCCAGTAAAAAAGGTTCAAGTTTAACTTTTATATTTATAATATCTCGGAAACTATTTGACCGATCACAAACGTATTGATGCTAATTTAAAGATAATTTAAATACCTTTTACGCCATTAAAAAAAGAAAAAAAAAATATATATATATTTTGATTATTAGGTGTTTCTGGCTTAAAAATATAAATGAAAGGAAACAATTATGTCCACCAAGAGAAATATCCCATAATTACCTTTATTTTGACGTCATTAGTTTTTTAAAAGGTCATATTGTTCAAAAGATAATAATATTTAAAAAAAATTTTAAATTTAACTTTAACCCTGTCCTTTATTTTTTTCTTTAGCCAAATAATTTTTGTAGGGTTGAAATTAGCACAAAAAGTTCTATTAAGTCACATTTTTGTTTTTGCATAGCTAGATTACTGATATTCTACACTTGTGTGGACGGAACGACCTGGGACTATATCTGATTAAATCCTGCAGTACGGGAACAGACTAACTGTCGGCAAATTGGTTGCAGGTTTGGATTAGCAAAGACAAGATTTTATTTGGCGAAAGTTGAAAAGAAATAAGATATCAATGGTTAAAGTTAAATGTTTTGATTTTTTTAAATGACGTCAAAATAAAGGTAATTAGGGGTATTTCACTTGGTGTGCATAATTTGTTTCCTTTCTTTATAGTTTTAAGCAAGAAATACCTAATAACCAAAAAATATATAAATATATTTTTTTAAATGGCGTTTATTTAAAATTGTATACGTCACGTAAAACGTACCTAAATTATCTTTAAATTAGCATCAATAAGTTTGTAATCGGTCAAATAGTTCCCGAGATATTATAAATAAAAGAAAAATATAAAAGTTTAAATTTAACCTCTTTTATGGGCTTTAGTTTTTATTTGCACCAAATAATCTTGGTATGGTTAAAATCAGCATGAAAAGTTCTATTAAGTTACGTTTTTTTATTTCTTTATGGCCAAACGGTTGGTATTCTGCAACACGGCTACTGCGGACTATTTCTGTCTAAATCCTTGAGTACGGGAACAGGCTAAATGTGAATGAGAAAAAGTAAACAAACAATGATTACACTTGACAAATGTTCATAAACTCTAACCGTTAAACTCGAGTTAATATTTTAACGTGAACATAGTATTAGGGCCAATTTCAAATGAATATTTAAACGGCACATAAGTTTAATTTTGGATTGTTGCCTAAATGCCATTTAACTTCCGTTGGGTTTCAGATCAACTTTATTTAAATATGCCAAATAAGTGGCAGCACTGTTGCTTCCTCCTTGAAATTGTTGTTGCATTTGCTTGTTTGTTTACATTTTGTACTGAACAGCTGATTTTTCTTTGGCAAGATTGATAAAACAACCTACCTATCAATCTTGGTTGTTTGGTACAAACACAGGGTTGCATATCTCATATTTAAATAACCAATATTGGCCATTTAAGTGCAGATTAAATGTGTGATCTGAAAATGAATTGTGGAAGTTAAACAATAATCTCTACTTAAGTAACAAAAAATATTTGATATGAATTGAATTAATCTCAGAGATACATACATATTTAACAAATATTTTTTATACATACTTCTTCTTTTATTTAAAGGCCCGATTTTGTTTTGCTTCACCTTCAAGTTTGATTCTTAAAAATAATCTCAAGTGACAACACTATTCCTAAATCGCAAAATTAGGAGTGCACATAATTTTCAGTGTCCAGAATCCAACCCCAGATCAGGCTATAAATTGAAGGCTTTTCTAATTAAAAAATCAAAAAATTTATTTCAGATTGCAGTCATAGATACATCAGGCACCTGTTTGGCTGATGATTAATGTAAGTGCCATATTCAGTGGGAGAGCTTGTTATGGTTTACTATCATGATTGTTTTGAGGCAACCATACAAAATCAAGCAATCCATAGCATACTATGATTGGTTTTCCAAACACTCCCCAAATACAAACTGTGTGGCAGCTTTTTTTTACCATTTCGGCTATTGGGAAAGGTAACGGAACTATTCCATTTGCCGCAAAAATAGCACGTAATTCCTCAATAATATTTGTCCGTGTTCGACCA
>NW_023477419.1:0-2806 GCF_013731165.1 Rhagoletis pomonella | reverse complement strand
GCTACATGATAAGCCGGGGTGTATACATTTTAAGTAAATTAGCGTCCGTAAATTTCGAAATATTGAAATTTCAAGCATTTCTGAAATTTACCGTTATATGAAAAGCGGCCTCAATTTTAGTCCGATTTCAACAATTTTCAACGGTTTGCTTTTATGTGGCAAGCACAATAACCATACCGAGCTTGGTACAAATTGCTAGAACGGTTAGCGAGATACATATATGTGATCACAAGTGGGCGGTGCTACGCCCATTTTCCAAAATTTTGTCATAAACGTATTTCTTGGTAAAGAATTGTTGCAATCATCAATTTTGAATAAATTAGCTTCAATATTTACTGATTTATCGAAGATTTTGTATTTCTCGAAATTACCGTTATATGGGATGTGGGCGTGGTTATTGTCCGATTTTAGAAATTTTCGGCCAGTTGGTATGCTGTACCAGGGCCAACAACTGTGCCAAGTTTGGAAGAAATTGGTGTAGCGGTTACCAAGATATACACATGTAACCATAAGTGGGCGTGGCTACGCCTATTTGCCAAAATTTTGTAATATTCTTATTTTTCGTCTAAAACTCATTGCAAGTATCAATTTTGAGTGAATTATCTTCAGTAGTTATAAAATATCGCAGTTTTCGTTTTTCTGAAAATTACCGTTATATGGGAGGTAGGCGTGGTTATTGTCTTCACGTACCATGTTTCGTTAAGATATCTCAATTTTTACTCGAGTTATCGTGTGCACAGACGGACGGACGGACGGACGGACGGACAGACCGTCACCGCTTAATCGATTCCCTTTTCATTCTGATCATTTATGTATACATTTGTCTAAATCTATCTCGATTCGTTTTGCGTGTTACAAACAACCGATATGTGAACAAAGTTATAATACCCTTGTGCACAAGTGCGCTCGGGTATAAAAATGATGTGTTGACGCTGACGGAATTCGTACTCGAACCTGCCTAAAGAAAATACCCAGCAGCGAAAATGGTCACCGGTGACATCGTCACTAATGAGGATGTAGTGACATCGTCGCTTTTGCTGTGAATCCCAAACGACATATAGCTGATAATGACACTGGTGACAATGTCATGCAGGTGTACTCCTATCAAAGACTTATAACAGACAAAAGTCTTGCAGCGGTCACTTATAAAAAGTCTATTGCAAGTAACTGTCGCGTGAATGTCATTAATGATCACTGCATGACCAAGTCGTGCAGATGACATCAACGACGAAATTACCATTTATATGAAAAAGTTATGAACGACTTAACTTTTACGTACAAGACTCTTAAGTGAGTAATGCATGACATTCGCTACGGGGTAAATAATAGCAACCAACTCTACTGGTTCAGATACAGCCAGACATACGAATTTGTTTTCAAATGTTTAACTTGAATCACATTTCTTACAATCATGATGAAAACAACCAATACTTGGTTGAAAAAACAATTGCACTTTTGGCTCAGTGTAAGTCATATAAATATACATTCTATACTCTACATATTTTTGAATGGACATAACCACAAATAAGTATATATTTGCACATATTAATGTCGTTCTCTTAATTTGAAACTACTCGAAATATACTTACATATAATAGGTACATACATACATAAACGTACATATGCATATCTACCATGTGGAGAAAATCTCAAGTTTTGGACTGGTGCGCTTCTAGTACACTTAGACCCAGCGCTGGTTGGCGATGAATCTCTTTGCAAACAGCTTGCGTATTTAACATGGAGATATCCGAGCATTCCTTTTTCGATAGTTCCAAACCAGTTCTAAAATCGACAGACGAGAGAAAGAAGTATCATGATCCTTCAGTCTGTTTAGTTCTTCCGTGTGTGCGATTTTAAATTATTTTCAAAGAAATGTGTTTTTAATTTGAAATTAAATTTGTCTGAACGATTGTAAGGAATTTACGTTTACATACCTTCGGCTGTAGCTGAGTTTGCAGAGCTATTGGCTGTTATTGGTTAGATTCCAGAAGGTCCCGAAATGTTCAAATGTTAACACAAATTTTGGTTTTGTATTACCAAGCTATGGAAAAGCATCTACGAAGTGCAGTATGGAAGCATATTTGAACGAAAAAGCCACCACACACATATGTATGTAAAGTAAACAAGCATCCCTTTTTCAATAATTCCGAACTAGTTCTAAATTCTTCGCCTTAGATATAGATTTCTAATGAAAAAGTGAAATAAACTAGTTTTTTAAAAGTAAATTTCGCTGATTTTGAACTGGTGGGGATCTAGTTACTATCGAATTGGCTCGTTTTTGACGATAAAGTTCTAGTACGGAATTAGAAATTTGATTCACTAGTTCGCGGTTTCCCTGCAGAATAACTTTAATATACATACGTATTTATTTATGTAGATACATATGCGTGAATGTAATTGTTTATCTTTCTGTAGCATAACGTATAAAGTCTATTTGCGAATGGTAGCAAAATTCGGTTAGAGCCACGATTATAAAAAAAGCAATTAATATTGGAATAAATTGTATGCTCGTAATTATGCTAATTTCTTATCATTAAGTAAACTCATTGAGCAGATTTAATGAAAAGGTGTGATCGGAAAGTTGCAATAAAATTAATTACATCAACAGATATGCATTTAGCAGTGGCAATAAAAACATTTTACATACATAAATAAAGTAACTATTTTTGTGCATGAAGCCATATTTACCACAAAAAACTGAGCTACATACATCCGCATGCATAATACAAATATTTTAGCTTATTGTTAACCGTCGTTCCCAGTTAATAAAAACGCTTGCGAATTTAACCTTAATCGGGCTGGATTG
>NW_023477418.1:0-2807 GCF_013731165.1 Rhagoletis pomonella | reverse complement strand
CAAATAGTTTGCCTGCTTGCTCATATTTGAAAAGATTAGCGTGACTACTTACTCATATGTGAAAGATAGCTCGCACGAAAAAACAATAGATGGCGCTCCAATCAAAAATTATTACAGGTGTGTTAGTAACACCAAAAAATTTGCGTTTGTGTTGGAGTTTCGGCCACGCTGGTTTTGCTGGGTCCTGTTAACGCGATGATAACATCAGCTTTTGAACTAGGGATGTTCAAATAAGATCGGTGTTTCCAAAAACCGTTTTTTTTTTATTTATTTGGTTAATGATCTTTTTCAGTATTTTTTAATTTAGGAGTTAATCGTTTTGTTGTTTTTTTTTTTGTACCGAAAATTCGGTTTTTACATTCCCCAGCATTGGGTAATTATTATGTAAATCTTCGAGATAAGAATACAATTTTTCGGTGTACCAAACGCTTCCAATTGACTACTCAATTTTCATTGCTGTTCTGGTAGCTGAGCATAATCGATTGTGAAGTTGATTGTGAATATTGAAATTTTGTACTAAGTTTGAAACTTGGATATACCCTTGCTTCTGTTAAGTGCCTCAACTCTCTAATCCTTGTTGAATCCATGTCTAATCTTTACTGCTTACTTTAGCAATCCTTACTACTTACTTTAGTAAAGGTTGGGCAAGGATTAGACAAAGATTAGAGACGAGAGCCACTTAACAGTAGTAAGTTTTTATGTCGTTGTTGCAGAGGACCATCGATATATGTAATTATATACATATGTATTTATCTATAAATTAAAAAAGTTGTTGTTTGTGGAATGAAGTTTGTTTTTGTATAAATATATGCAACGCTTTATTATATTTCTTATTTTTGGAAATGAAATTGTTATATAACATAAAGCAAAAAGATTGTTTTAATTGTTTTACGTTGCACAGCACTAAGTAATAAGTGTAAGTGAAAATCTAATTTAATTCGATATCGATATTTTTGGTTGTTTTTTTTTGCAGTGTTTCTATAATTCGGTTTTTTTTTTTTTTGATAAACCGAAAAGATCAGGTTTTTAATCCAGTTTTCGTAACGGTTTAAAACCTGAATAAAAAACCGTTATTACTAAAAAAAAAAAAGTTTTTGTTATCGGTGCCCATCCCAATTTCGAACTGCAGCTCTTAACGGAACTGAAATTTGTGAAAGTTTTCCTTCGACTCTGAACTTTTGCGGAAGTGCTATACTCCTAAAGAATACTTGAAATTACTACAGCATTGGTAAGGCAGATTATTACCTATAGTGGGCAAGGACGATTGGAAGAGGTCAACCCAAACCTTAAATATTTTAATGTAAATACGCGGGGAGGATGAAAAGTCCCGTACCTAAGTACCGTTAAGTGTCATTAATGTTTTGTCCTGCGTAAATATTAACACGCCGACAGGTATATTTGAAGAGATGTCTACAGTATCTGGGGAGTCTGGACCTTCATTGCCACCATCAAACGTTGGAGCCGAGAATTCAAAAGTGGTTGTCGAGAAATGGAGAGGCCAAAGGAGTCATGTTTTTGCAGGACAATGCACCCGTGCACACTGCGCGAGTTGCAAGGCGTGCCCTGGTCAAGACTGGATTTGAAGAAATCAAGCACCCCACAATATATATTTTTTCATAGGGTTAAAAGCTCATTATGATAAATGTAGGAAGTGCATTGAAGTAGAGGGAGGTTATATAAAAAATTAAAATTTTTATAAATTTCTATCTGCTATTTTAATACCTTAGGCGCTAGACTTTTCAGCGTCCCCTCGTATGTACATACGTGGCTATTCCAATTAAGTGATAAAACAGCTAGAAATATCGGACTGCTGTGGGTTCAGTGATATTCCCGAATATAAAACGCGATACCAAACTTATTCTTCTATCGTTAATTCTAGAAAGCAAAGTCAACATTTTTCAAAGCGTTTATTATGCAAGACATTTTCGAATTTAAAATATGTACACACAAAAACCGATATATACTTCTTTTACTTTTAGACATAATTGGTTCATGGTTGCTCTCACATCATGTTCAACGGACCTTAAAATATACAGATGTCGTATTTATGTATCCATGTATAAAAAAAAAAACGCAAAATTCCAAATTTTCAGTATTTACTGTTTAAAAAATTTGATTCATTGCTTTGTTTTGCCGAAAAAAAATGACGACAAGAAAATATGTTTTTTTTTGTGGCAACGCAAGCGCTACGCAAATCTTAAAAATTCTTTGCATTTAAGCGCTATCGAAGAGATTTATTAAAACATAAATATGTACATACATATGTATGTATGTAAATAAGTATGAGTAAATTGTAAAAAATTGTTTTCTTAACTTCACAATTTTAGCGCTGCATGAAAATTGTGCGAAATTCAAATTGACTTTGAAACCAAAATGTTGCGCGAGCGTGTAAAACGTGTAAAAATGCGCGTGCAGAATCAATTTTTTTTTTAGAAAAGAAATTTAAACAAATCAAGTGTAAACCAGAAATTCAAAAATTTTTGAAACGGAAAAAATTGTTTATTAAAAAATTAAATATATTGTGGTTGCCAAGAAAAATTCAGACAAATTTTACAAAGTGAGATTTTCCATTTCGCACATTTTAGTTACACATAATAAAAAATTAAAATAAAAATTAAAAACATAATGCAAGAAAATATTCACACAAAAAATAAATGCGTGTAAATGAAAATGCGGTTTAAAAATGAGCAGCGTGGCGGGAATGGATATGGATTCGCTTCGCTTGTTTTTCATACGAGAATCAATTTAATTTTTTTTTTTGCTAATTTTTAAACTCGTATTTTATTCATTTTGATTAGCCGCCATAG
>NW_023477417.1:0-2807 GCF_013731165.1 Rhagoletis pomonella | reverse complement strand
TTTCTACTTTTTAGTCCATTTATAAAAGCGTTGTATATTAAAAAGTTGGTTTAAATAATTTGGAAGTCGGTTAATAAGGCCGTATATCCTCCTTCCACTCAAATGTAAAAACTGCCAACGTTTCGGACACCCATTAAAAGTTTGTAAAAACCCACAGCTATGCGGAAACTGTGCCAGAAACTACCATTTGGACCCCGATAAAGGCGAACTATGCTCTGACATGAAAAAATTCATCAACTGTATCGATAACAACCTCTTTCACCTTGATCACAACTCCTTCGACAAAAAATGTCCGATATTCATCAAACAAAAAGAAATTCAAACAATAAAAACATTACAAAAAACGGACTATAAATCTGCTCTTACTACCCAACAAGCATTTCAGTAAATGTTTTTAAAAATAACTTAAATTAAGTTTGCTATAATAAGCGTTAAATAAGCATTTTTAATATTAAGCTTATTAAAAGTTTTTTCAAATAAACCTTTAATAAGTTTGAGAGCGAATGTTTATAAATAACTTAAACTTATAAATGAAATGCAAATGCCAACGACATGAAGTAGTAAATATAAATTTTTTCAATCGTAAGTGACGTGTTTACGTTTTTTAAAATATATTATTAAAAGGAAAAAATTAAATAAAACCAATGCGGTAAAAAAAATCCAATCCAGGACCCGCTGCGCTAATCGGTGGAGCATTCGAGTCTTCAAATGATGAGTTCTCCTTATCCTTACTTAGTTTGACTTTCAATTAAAAAAGTATTTTTTCAGAAAAGTTCATCAATGAGAATGGCGGCGATGAAGCGGAATATATAGCTGCATCGATGTCGTTTTTCCAATTTGCCAATAACCGCTTGTAATTGAAAGCACGCAACAAGATATAATAATTAACTTTTTTATGCTTAATTTTTGTGTGTTATCGTGAATTTGTATGCTAAAATGTCTATTCTCTACTTACATTTTCGCGACTGTAGATGAGTCCGCCGAAAATTCGCATTTCTTTTAGTTTCTAGATGTTAAGCAATCTATGTATGAGTTTTTGTTGAAATATCTTTAAATAAAAGGTTATAAAAATGTTTATAAAAAGCTTTTTTTTTAATTTTTAGTAAGTTTATATTCATACGCTTATAAACAACTTTTTTGAACCTTTATTATAAGTTCACACTTTTACGCTTATAAAAAGCTTTCTTTTGAACATTTATTAAAAGTTTATATTTCTACGCTTATAACCAATGTTCCTTTTCGATTATATTACGCTTACTTTCAAGCGTTTTATAAACAAAAAATCAACGTTTTGTAAGCTTAATGTTTATAATTGAAAACTTAAAAAAAACCACAGTATACAGTAATCCAGATAGGCAAAACAAAAAATGTAAATATGCTTATTTGACAATTTATTTGAATGTATTGGTTGATATTTTTTCACAGCTGTCGTTTTCTTTAACCCAAATGAAATCCAATTTCAATATTTTCTTATAGTGGCAAATATTTGCAAGTCACTTTAAATAAAACAACGAGAAAAACAAAATTCCTAGCAAATCAGGCTTGCAGCGTAAGCGATTATAACCGGATGCAGTTCCTACATAAGTCATATCTGGTTCCAAACACAACTTTGAGTCAATAATGGTGGTCTGATTTTGGAAAGTGGACCCATAAATTAGGGAGTAAAACAAGTATTACTTAGCTTAAAGGTAGAACTCTCTAATTTAAAAATATACCACTGTTATAGTGGAGATCTCCAAAGTTTTTATGAAACATTTACCCAAAGTTATATATCGACGCTCGAACTAATGCAGAAAAGGTTTATGCAGATAAGCAAGGCCGTTTTTCAACGGTATAAAATGTATATACACATATTATTACATACATATTTATCAAAATATTCAGAATGACGAAATGAAATGAATTGGTATCTGTTTGTAAACACGCTAACTCGAACAAAATTTAGATATTTTAACGAAAGTAGGTGCCGAAGTTGCCTTTGGTATAATTTAGGATAGTATTAAATTTTGGTGAAATCTGTCTATAACCACGACCACCTCCCATCAACAATATTTTTGTTTTATTATTTTTTGTTTACGAATTTCGCTGTTAAAATTTACATTTCAAATATATCAACAAACATTTGGGGGTACTTTTGCACCAGTCATTGCCTATTGGTTAATGACAAAATAATCCTATACATGCACAATATTTCATGTATTAATTTTCAAATAAGCATATTGTCAATGGCTGGTTTACTGTATACTGAGAAAAAAACTTTCTTTAAGTTTATTTTGCTTGTTGGGTATATACCAATCTAGACATCAACACAACCCAACACCTTACTCAAATGTCTTAAAACTCCAACGAAACATTTCAAACAGACAAAAATCTCAACTAAAATCCATAACTAAAAACAGAACAAAAAAGACAGAACCACTCGATAATGCCCATGCATAAGACGAAGATTTCCTCCAAATGTACTGGGACCCTCAAAATTTCTCCAACTACTGATGACAATCTCAATCATCCAATGGAACATGAAAGGGTTTTTCAACAATTGTGAACTCCTCCTACATATTAAGAGATACAATCCAGCTATCATAGCTATCCAAGAAACCCATCTATCCACCAGCACTAATATTCCCATTCCAAACAACTATATTCTACTCTCCACAAATTTCTCCAACTCCTCTAATGGCGTAGCACTTCTAATACACAAAGCAATACAGTTCAATCAAATACCACTCTCCAATGATTTTGCAGCAATCGGCGCAGTCATATACTCTAAAATTAAGTTTAACATTATAAACGCATACATTCCCCCC
>NW_023477416.1:2444-2807 GCF_013731165.1 Rhagoletis pomonella | reverse complement strand
TGATGGCGAATTTAGATTTTCGCCGCGGTACTTCCTAATGTCAAAATGTTGTGTTTGTTGTAAACAAGGCGAATTCATATTACAACAAACACATCAATTTGACATTAGGAAGTACCGCGGCGAAAATCTAAATTCGCCAACAACACCACCCTGTATAAATTCGCCTTGGTTTTTATTCGGAATTTTCGATATTTAACCGTTTCGGGACGGGAACTTTTGTGACGTACAATCTCAAGGAAAAGTGTTTATTTCGTCTCCTATGGCTATTTTAAGAAAAGTAATTTGATAATATATTTTTAGCGCATCCCTAAAAGGAGATATTGTCCTGGGATAAAAACATCCCAAATCCATCTGTATTCAAAA
>NW_023477416.1:0-2434 GCF_013731165.1 Rhagoletis pomonella | reverse complement strand
ATTGTCCTGGGATAAAAACATCCCAAATCCATCTGTATTCAAAAATATTAATAAAAATTCTAGACTTAAATTCACTCGATTTCATTTTATTTTGTCGTTTATATATTCAATTTTATCTTATAAGACATTATATTTATATCTGATGGCAAGGAGTAAAACATTTTTTACAAAATGCCAAGTTGCAAGCAATGCAAATCTGATTCGTACGGCTCTCTTTGCCCTTTTTAGCACAATTTACGCATCGTTGTCTCTTCTTCGTTCTTTGTGGCAAATGATCTCCCAGATTTTGTTGAATTTTTTTCTTCATTGCGGAGACCGGTCCTGTTCGAACTTTGCGCTGAATTTTCGCATTCTTTTTCCCTTCGTCGATGAGGCATTCGGATAGCTCTACCAAGAATCCCAAGAACGGTTCTCTTTTCAGACGTGGATGGTTTGTTTCCGCATGGGTAATCCAAGCATTTACGGCGCATGTCATCATAAGTCGAAAGAAAACTTTTCGCCACCATTTAGCAGACTTTCGGTCTAGTTCATACAGGGTAACCATTTTGTCGGCCAAATCTACGCCACCCATAATGTTTCGGTATGTTTTCACTAAATCTGGACAAGTCACATCAACTCTGGTGCCATCTTTTTGTTTTCTTTGAACGGTGCCCACTGTAGCCTCATGGCAATTGCTTAGAAGCATTACCTGTTTAGTATCTTGCCAAACCACTGCCAAAGTACCAGATGAATTACACTTGAAAACATATTCTCCTCTGTTTAGTTTTTCAGTAACTTTAGGTAAATTTTTTCTATTAGATATACAGGTACCTAAAGCTGGAAAAGGAATATTATTTATCAATTTTGTTGACGTGAAAAAACGGTCAAAACACAATGTAGTGTCAGGATGTCTGATGGTCGATGCCAATTTCATAACAACGCGTTCGCCTAATGTGGGTGATGTATGCGAATTGTCTTCTTTTCCGGAATATATATTAAAATCGTAAGTATAGCCAGTCATACTGTCGCATCTCATCCATAATTTTATTCCTCTCTTCACTGGCTTCAATGGCATATACTGCTTCAAGGTAGAGCGACCCAAAAATTTGGTCATAGACTCATCAATGCTTTGGAATGGAGAGTCGGATCTACATTTTTGAAAGGTGCTTTTGAGGCAATTGACCAAATCATCAATGAAATATGTTTTAGGTTTTGGATCAGGCTGGTATGATAACGAGGAAAAATATAGTTTGGACATAACGTGTAAGAACCGATCTCTGGACATGGCTTTTTTTTTGTATGGATTCCCCAATGAAGGGCTATTTGAAAAATAGTCCTTCAAAGAAGGCACTCGATTATATGACATTACAAATGTGCATCCGAGAATTATGAGGATCTCACCAAAATCGGTTCTAGCTCGTTTGTTTTTTACATGGCTTATATTGTGAATATCAATTCTCTCATTGGTACAATCTACTATGTGATGAATAAAGCTTCTAGGCAATAGCTTGAAAAATACCTCCAAAGGTGTCAGTCCACGAGTTATGCCCTGATTACTAATGATTCGTTCTTGGCTAATAGTGAATCGTGGCTTGAATGTCGGTTGTGGGTCTGTCCATATTATAATATCATCAGGCCATTCATTCACATTATCTTCTTCCAAACGTTCAATTTCGTATATTTCATCATCAGTACTTTCATTTTCACCATCATTTTCATCCATAGCACTTTCATTTCCACCATCAATTTCATCTATAGCACTTTCATTTCCACGATCAATTTCCATTTCTTCATCATATGCTCTGCCGGGCTGTGTGTTTTCTCCATCTTCTGAATCAATGTTGCTTTTTTCACTGGGACTGTATGCGGAACCACTATCAGCAAACAGATCATCCTCATCACTCGATTCATTCAAAAAGTTCTGAATTTGTGAAACACCCAGTCTGCGTGGTCTCTCCATTCTCTAAGAAAAATAATGTACATGAGTACGTATGGGATAATAATATCCCACAAATAAACAGATTTGGGATGATTTCTTCCCACGGAACTTACCTTGACTTCTTATAAGGAAAATAAGTTATTCTTTATTCTAAACTTTTTATTTCAATAGATTAGCACTTTTTGCACAAAATGTAACTATAATTCAATTAAAAATCACTTATTTTCTAAGCTTTTTCCAAACAAATACCATCTACGCAACAACGTGTCTAAGAAAATGACATTTAATAAAAAACTGATGACTCCAACCAACAGCTGATATTTTTGTTTTTGTAGAGAAGAGTATAATGTATGATTTGGGACTGTTTTGAACCGAATCGCTTCCATATTGTGACAGATACGATTTTTTGAATTTCTTCGGGATAAAAACATCCCTATCGTCCCGAAACGGTTAAGAAAGTATCGATATGATGAATCGATTTAATTCATTGCATGTAAAATCGATATGGCGATATAT
>NW_023477415.1:0-2808 GCF_013731165.1 Rhagoletis pomonella | reverse complement strand
GAGCATATTTGGGTAATCCGGACGAGGGTTCAAGGATAATCGTAACAATTGGTGTCAGAAGTGGGATTGTTAAATAAATCCCGAAGAAGAAACTACTAAAAATGGCGAAAATTCAGGACTTAAAAATTGAGGAGCTGAAACAGGAGTTGGAAAAGCGTAATTTGGCCACCTCCGGAAGAAAAGTGGAATTGTTATCCCGGTTGCGAGAGGCTATGGAAGCTGAAGGCATCGACGTGGACAAATACGACTTCCAAGGTAAACCCGACGATACATCCGCAAAGGACGAACAGAAGGATGAGGCTGCATGTTCGTCAAAGGATGTGCAACAGACATCCGGGAAGGTTGAAGAACAGCAAAATGCTCCTTGTTCATCAACAGGTATGGACATGAACACGTTATTGGCTGCCATGTCACAGATGATGCAGGAACAGAGGTCGCAGTTGTCGTCAGACGTTTCCTCACAGATGCAAGCCTTGGAAACACGCATATCTTCCGAGGTATCAGCGCAGGTGTCATCCCGGTTAGAAACTCAGCTACAGGCACAGGAGACACGCATATCATCACAGCTGGAAGCACAGGATGAAAAAATTACACAAATACAGGACAAACTTGAAGAGAGACAGGAGAAAGTCGAGGCTAAGGTAGAAGAGTTGGAAGGTCGCCTCCGAGATATGCAGTTGAATCGTCCACCTTCTTCGACCAGCGCGCCCAAGGTAAAGACTCCATCCTTTGACGGCACGATTCCTTTCCAAGTCTTTAAGCTCCAGTTCGAAAAGACGGCTACAGCTAACAACTGGAGCATGGACGATAAATCCGCTGCTCTGTTCGTGGCATTAAAAGGACCTGCAGCGGAAATATTGCAGACTATTCCCGACTGTGAAAGGAACAGTTACGATGCCTTAATGGGTGCAGTGGAGAGACGTTATGGTAGCGAGCACAGGAGGCAGATTTACCAGATGGAGCTGGAGAATCGCTGCCAGAAATCCAACGAGACTCTACAGGAATTCGCCTCCGAGGTTGAAAGGTTGGCTCATTTGGCAATTGGAGATGCATCTGGCGAGCACCTCGAAAGAGTAAAAATCCAGAGGTTCATCAACGGAATGCGGGACGTGTATACCAAGCGAGAGACGTACGCGAATCCAAAGCCAACATTTGCTGAAACTGTCTCGTATGCTCAGACGCGTGAAACGGCGGCGCTCCTAAGTAGACCAGCCTACAAAGCACATCGCGTGGAAGTGGAAACACCGGACGAGACAAATGAAATGCTGAAGAAGATTATCCAACTGCTGGGCGAGAAAAAGCATGGTTCTGGCAAATGTTTTAAATGTGGAAAGTCAGGCCACTTCGCCCGCGATTGCAGCGCAAGTCCCAATGGTCTCAACAATTCAGCAGGACGCAAACGCAGGGCTGAAGGAGACGAAGCCAACTCCAATCAGTCGTTAAACTGAAACGAGCCAGCAGGAAGGGCCGCGTGCTGGCTCCAGAAGTTGAAGGGCCCATAATCTCCGTCTCACAAATTGGCCGGAATGCGAGCAACCTCACTATTGGTGGATGTGTGAATGGGCAGGAGAGAGTACTGACAGTGGATACTGGAGCGACACATTCCATTATTCGACCGGATTTGGCCACTTTTTATGTGAAGCCACTACCTGGAGCAAAGCTGCAGACTGCAACTGGTGAATGCACCCAAGTATTAGGAGAAGTACCATGCGAGGTAATAATCGACGATTGGGCCTCGTACACTAAGTTTATAGTGGCAGACATTGTGGATGAAGTCATCATCGGCGTGGATTTCTTACTTGGCCAAGGCATGAAGATTGACCTCCAGAGAATGATCCTGACAGATCGTCACAGGAAAGTGCCACTTAGGGTTGGTTACGACAGCCAGTACTGCAGTAGACGGTTAGTCTTAGAGGAAGTGTCGACAATTCCACCAGAAACGGAAGCGGTTAGTTGGGCGGAGGTTGGCAGTGATGGAGACGGAGTGGTTTTACCAGGAGAAGGAAGCGGTTCACTGATACAGAAAAAAGCGTGACGGTTCCGCTAGCTCAGTGAAGAAGAGGTCGCAACAAGGAAGTGGTCATGGCGAGCCAGGCAGTGTTTCCGGCAGGAGGAAAGCCACTGAACCACGTTGCAATGGTGATACGCCGGTGGCCGGAAATGGAAGCGGCTGTGGTAGCAGTAGGCGCGCTTTGAAGTGTCCTGAAAAAGGTGGTCGGAAAAAGCGAGCAGTTAAGCCGGAAGCCAAGGGTGAGATTATTCATGTCCGGTCAATGAAGTTAGCATCGGCGGAAGAGCGAGATACGAAACGACGGCGGGAGTTTCAGCGTAAGGATCCGGACGTAACAAGATGTGCTGAAGGCAGTGCAGCACGAAGGCGGGAGTCAGGGTGTCAGGGACAGATGATGCGGCATAGATCCGAAAAGGGTGCCCACGCGAAGAGACATGGTCTGGTCACCACCAGTGGCCGGCAGAAGCACGACCATGTGAGATGGTGCACTCCGGATGATAAGCCGGAAGCAATGTCCAGTAACGCATTGCGGTTGTACATGTCACAGAAGAAGAAAAGCTTCACCTTTAAGCAAAGACTTGACTGGAAAGATCCGTTGAAGACTGACAAACGGCTGAAGGACGCAGTGCATCAAATCCAGACAGTGGGGAGACCGAGGACCAAGATGAAAGTGGTCCACTTGGAAAGACTTGCAGCAGTTGGAGTGGCAAGTGTGTCTGATCGGGACGATCAGACTTAGGTGGAGGGCAGTGTGGCGAATACTGCGGCAACACAAAGCGAACAACGAGAAATAGGCA
>NW_023477414.1:0-2808 GCF_013731165.1 Rhagoletis pomonella | reverse complement strand
TATAACTGGTTTTTGTATTTTATATGCAGCTGCAAGGGTTGTTTTCACACGAGGTGTTGTTATAAATGCTGCCTGTTGATATTTTCATTATTGTTTTGGTGCTCAAAAGTGTAAGAAGTGAAAATATAAGTGAAAATAAATATAACTGAAACTATAAATAACTGGATACGAAATGACTTCAAGAATAAACGAATATTTATCAAGTGCAGCATATAGAAGGTAAAAAATGTAAAATAAGCAACAATGTAAACATATACTATTTTTTTTTTTTTTTTTTTTTTTTTTTTTTTTTTTTTTTTTTTTTTTATTTGATGAAATTTGTGACGATGACGCTCCCTATGACTTTGACTCAGAAGATGAAGAAGAAATTCAAATCAATGACATTGAAATTGCTGATGACGATGCTGAAGTTTCGCAAAGTGCCGCAGAAGTATTACCTGATTATGCGGACTATGAGGATGATGAAGAAGACGATGAAGAAGAAGAAGTAGAAGAAAATAATGAATTACCTGCTAGTGCCGAAAAATTTGTTGCACGTGATGGTACTGAGTGGATGAAAGAACCAAATGTAAGTCGTCAGGTACTCAGACAAAATATTATAAGAGAACGTTCTGGACCAGCTAGATGCACTGAAATGTTGTCAATAGAGCAAACATTCAAATGTTTCATGAACGTTGAAATGGCTGATATAATTATGCGCCACACAAATAAGTTAGCAAAAGAAACTTATAATGCTTACAACAATGCGCATCCAAACACAACTCCTAAGTCATGGACGCCTGTGTCAATAACAGAGCTGTATGCATTTTTTGGCATACTTATTATGACTGGTGCGAACCATAGCAATGGAGAACATGTTCGAGATTTATGGAGCGTCAAAAACTATCCTTTATATCGCGCCACAATGGGAGTCAACCGTTTCTGTTCGATATTGCGGTTCCTAAGATTTGACGATAAAAACACTCGTGCAACACGCTTACTAACTGATAAAGCAGCACCGATCAGTGAGTTGTGGACGATGATGAACAATAATCTTGCTGCACATTACAAGCCCAGCTCATGCTTGACGATTGATGAACAATTATTTCCTTACCGTGGACGCACACGGTTTACGCAGTACATACCGTCAAAACCTGCTAAATATGGTATCAAGGTTTGGTGGATTTGCGATGCCACAAATGCATATCCACTGCATGGACAAATATGTACTGGCCAAGCAGAAACTGGTAGGGAAACGAACCAAGGCGAACGAGTGGTGAAGGATTTGTCTGCCAAATACCAAGGAAGTGGCCGAAACATTACAATGGACAATTTGTTTACGACCTTGCCAGTTGCAGAACTGCTTCTCACCTGGAAACTCACGATCGTTGGAACTTTGCGCAAAAACAAATCATATATTCCTCAAGAAATGAAGCAGAACAAAAACAGGACAATTGGTTCAACGACATTTGGCTTCAAAAATAATGTGACAATGTGCTCTTATGTTCCCAAAAAAAATAAAGCAGTAATTTTGCTTTCGACCATGCATAATGATGCTGAAATAGCGGAAACCTGAAATAATTGAATATTATAATCGTACCAAAGGTGGTGTTGATCGAATGGACCAAATGTTTGCGGAATATCCAACACAAAGACAAACAAAACGATGGCCACTAGCGATGTTCTTCAACATGTTGGACATTACAGCTCTTGCAGCCTACATTGTCTACGATTTGAATAACCCTATGTTGCCTTGGAGAACAAACAACAAGCGTAAGCAGATCCTGCGCAGCTTGGCTGAAGCATTGTGTATGCCCATTATTGAAGCCAGAGCCATAAATCGTCAAGTGACGCGAAATTTTTCGACTAAAATTGCTATTGAAGCATATTTCAACCGACCGGTGGAATCAATGGTGTCAACAGCAGCATCAACATCTGCCGCAGCGCGCACGCCAAAACCTGTGTCCGGATCTTGCTATTTATGTTACGCACAAGAGGAAAAACGCCGTAGAAAAACCAGAAAGCTGTGCGACAAATGTAAGAAGCCAATGTGTCTTGAACATTCGGTCACATCAACAAATTGCTCTATTTGCCATGATTTTCCTTAGATATAAGATGCATTTTTATAATTTTTATAATCAAAGTCAATAATATAATGTGTGAAATGAATATTTTTAATTTTTCAAATAAAAAAATAATATAAAAAATGTTTTTTTTTTATTATTATGAGGATTTTTACTATTGGGGTACAAACGTATCCCGGGTGTGTGTTTACGTATATAATGTGTTTGGAAGGCTGTAGCTCCTGAACCAATGGTCCGATCTGGTTCAAATTTTGAATTTGAACTCAAAACTAAATAATCTTCCTAGATCCGAAGCGGTATAGAGGTATAGCGGTTCAAAAGTTACAACACTTCAAAGTTGAAAGTGGATACATTTGTACCCGGGTGTGTGTTCTAGGGTTAAGTTGAGTATCTAATTCCTTTATTTCAAGTTGAATTTTATTTCTAAAACATACAGCAAGTTCAGAAAAAAACATTTTTAACCCATGTCAATTTATACCCTTTAATAATCCATTTGACTTTTTAAATAATTTGAGTTTAACTTTTTACAAAGGTGGCAACCCTCTTTAATGTTCCAAACGCTCAAACAATAGGTTTCTTAACACCCCTTTGTTAGACGCCCATATTTCAATGTTTCATATAATTTAATTTAATTCGAATTTTCAAGCAGATAGCAATCCTGTTCAAATTATTTTTAAATCAAAACGGCGCTTTTTCCATAAAAATCAATACTTCGATAAAAATTTTCGCATGCGGCGCTTTTTCC
>NW_023477413.1:0-2809 GCF_013731165.1 Rhagoletis pomonella | reverse complement strand
AGGTAGACCGCTGGCTCTTCCTGGCGACTTCAGCAGTTCAATGCCGGAAAAATATTAGCAGTTTACCGGTGTTAACAATTCCGCATAAGTTTCCGCATTTTTACGCCCACGCAGAAATACATATATATATAAATACTTACACTCATTTATAGTTGCGCTCCTACGCTTGCTGGACAGAATATAGACAGTGTTATAAAATTATCGCCGACATAATAAAAAAAATCAATTATCGATTTCCTTATTATCTGAATGAATGAGCTTTGGATTGGCGCGATATGTAGTATGCATATGTATGTAAGTACATATTGAGCAGATGAGCAATAAAAGCGATCGTTAGAATCTATCCTATTTTTATTTCGCGAGATGATAGCTGAGTTTCGACGTTTTTATATTTTAATAAGCTAAACACATATACCTATGTACACATACTTACTTATGCAACGTTCGTTGCGCAAACTACAACAATGCAATACTTTGTTTGCGCACACACAGAGGAACTAATCTTGGTTAGATTTGAATTTTTTGCACTTCGTCTGCCAGAGAAATCGGAATTTTTTAACTATACTGTGTCCTTCATCGCATAACAAAGCAACCAGTCCAAGTCTTGTTTATATAGATACTATCTCTGAACTAGTAACTTTATTTCATGGGGACACTTGCGCACTGCAGGGGCAAGTTGCAACTTTTCTTGTCGCGGTTTTCGTTCAGCGCACGCTCTGCAGACTATACGTCCATCTCTTCACGACCAGTCTGCAGGACGACACAAAAACTCCCTTACCCCCCTTATCAAGAGATAAACTCAGCTATATATGTGGATGCTATGTTGTTGCGTCCCGGGATCCAAATGTGTTTGATTTGGAAATAGCTTGAGGCGGTGGAGAGATAGGTCGTTCGACGATAAGTTTAAATTGTACCATGAGCATTCTTAGAGGTCTGACACATTTACCCAGTCCTTAATAGCGGCCAAGCTGCAGATTTCCGCAGCCTAAGCTTAAAATAAATAGAGAGTTCGTGACAGAATTGGCCTAATTTAATTATGTCGTTGAACTTGTTAATTGGACCAATATTTCAGAGGCTGTCATTTTCCCCTTAGCGGACTGTGCGTAGTGAATGATCAAAACAAAGACGGCTCGGCAAGTCCCCATCCGTTTCTTCAAGTGAAAGGCTGACGTTTCTAAAGATGTCCGATTGCTCATATTCCGGAATATAAGTGAAACTAGAGCTTCTTAGCTTGATGGCGGAAGGGACTGTGCAGCCTTACCCGCATTGCTAACCAAAACTTTATCCTCTGTAGTGCGAGTAGTCCGGAGTACCCCGCTGATTCCAATTTTTTTCCTTGCGCACTAACTTCTCAATAAAACAAAATATTCAATACAACATGGTTGGCTTGATAATGGTTTCATACAGCCGACATGTTAGTGACATATTCTTTTCACCAGAAGTAAAGAGCAAATGATGTCTTCTTTATCCGCTTTTTAAAATTTGGCTTCCACTATTACTTCCTCTCTAGGCTCACAAAAAAAACATTTTACCCTGTGGGCGTACACAAATGGAACGCCATCAATCGAGAGAGGCTAGCCATTAGGCACCTTCACATTCTGGTGAATAGGACGAGCTCCGTCTTTCAACTATTAGTTAGAAAGCCGAACTTAAGAATTATAGAAAATGTCCTGATACTTTTTTCTGGCGGTGAGTACCACCTCGTCAGCGTAGACCACAACCCGACGGCCTCTCCTCTCCTTCTTCTTCTCTTCAGCTATCCTTTTGCTCGCTGACGTAATTATGTATTTTTTATAGACAAATATTATCGATTTACTTACTTGGATTTACCATATGTATTGGTCTGTCGAACTCTATATACATATATGTAAATATATTTGTTAATCTCGATTTTCTCAAGGTAGAATTTAACTATTTCTTCTGTGGGTCTTGCTTAGGCCCATATTGTTATATGCTTGGTAAACCAAACTAATTAAAGTAAAAAAAATGTTAATGATAATAAAAATTCACTCTCATTCTCATTGCAGACAACCTGCTATTGCGTACCAAACATAAACCCATAGAGAATGAAAAAAGTAGTAATCCTAATCTAACTGTACTCGGATTTACTTAGATGAACCCAGACTGGGCAACAGGACTCTTGAAATGCCTTTTGAGTCAAACATATTGCTAAACAGGAAGATTTCTCTTCTCGGACTACTGCAGGAAAACACAGAAAACAATGATTTCGTTTTCCCACATAGTCAGTTAACCCGGAATGCTCTGGAATCTATCACTAATCCTTTTTCTTTTCGAAATGATACACGTTCCTGAGGTATCCCTTGAAATTCGTGATTTTCGTGGATTTCTGCGCAAGAATCTTGTGAACAGCATAGCCGGCGTTGGACCGAGCAGGGTTGTTTTTGGAAATATATTAAAAAAACTACTCAGTTTGATCATTTTTAACTTTGGTTGTTCCTGTTTCCACCTAAATGCTCGACTTTAATATTTCATTAATGCCACTATGTGTCTCCAAACCTTCGTTGAATTTTTCCAGCACCAATTTGGCAGTATTCCGCTGCGCTTCTATAAGCCACTTCCGAATCTAATTCAAAATACTAAAACTAAATATACTTACACTGCTGATTAGAATAACTACTAATTCTTCGCGGTGTTATTTTCGAAAATCCGTTCCCTGCTTATTCCATTCTTGGTATTCGAGTAAAAACTTGTCTTGCTCGAAATAAACATTATTTCAAAATGGTTTTCTTCACTTTACCTCCAGATCAGAGGTTATTTAATGCCAATATTTGCAAAGTTGGCTATCCTT
>NW_023477412.1:0-2809 GCF_013731165.1 Rhagoletis pomonella | reverse complement strand
GGGGGTTAGTGGGACCTTCGCCGGACTCTGGATCGGCTGAGTTCACCCCAGCCTTTGACAAAACCCACCTCATAAATGGCGCCCGAGCAGGGACCCAGCTCTGCAGGCGCATGTGCAAAAAACTTAACAAGCACTAACACTGCGGAAGCGGGCTCGCCGAACACGCCACAACCAACAGATGACACACGCGCCAGCGAGAGTAACACCAATACGCTGAACGTCGACTCCCTCAGCTGGATATATCTGCTAAAGAAGGAGAAGTTAATAGAGGAGTGCAAGCGGCATCGAATTTTCGTAGAGGGATATACAGTCGCCGACCTGCGCAACGCGCTTAGCGCATATGTAAAAGCGAAGCGACATCGCAAATCAACAGAGGATTTATTAAGAGATTTGGAAGAGGAGATTAAAGCAGAAGAGGAGAGACCAGTAAAAATGCAGCCCAGCACCATTCCCACCGTCCGGATCGACAACTATAGTCCACCGCCACTGGAGATGAAGCCTGCAACAAAGCGTGGCGAGATCAGCGACGCCGAGCTAATGAATACCGTTCGCCGATGGGACGTACATTTTTCGGGAGGCGACGCGCTACACGACTTCTTGGAGAGGATCGAAGAGCTAGCCGAATGCTACCGCATCCCGCTAGACAACCTCCTCCCAACCCTACTTGAAGTGTTACGCGGGAAGGCTCTACAATGGTTCCGCGTGCGAAAACCACAGCTACATTCGTGGGCAGCGTTTCGTGCAGAAATAGAGCGGTTCTTCCTCCCACGGCGACACATGAGTCAGCTCGAAGATGCCATCCGGCAGCGACGCCAACAAAGCCGAGAGCAGGCCAAGGATTACATCTTGGCACTACAAACGCTTATACGCCAACACCCGACCATGTGTGGAGAGGATCACTTGGAACGCATCTACGATGGTCTACGTGTGGAGTATCGTCTCTTCGTCAAGCGAGGGGAGTTTAAAACGATCGAGGAGCTGATGGATCTCACCGACGAATTTGAGCTTCTGAAGGGCGAAGAGGCCAGAAACAGCCGACAAGCAGCACACAGCCTAGCTCCCCTAGAAGAAAGGTACAGCAGAGAGGAATCCTGCTGGCGTTGCAAAGGACGCGGCCACCTCCGCTTCCGATGCCGAAGGACAAAAAAGGCTGTTCTGCTCTAGGTGCGGCCGAGATAACGTCCTCTCCCGGGATTGTCCGTGCAACACTGCCACCGCTAAGCCGCCCCGCAAAATACGCAGCACCGGAACAGCTCCGATCGCCGCCGTCCCTGTAGACACTAACACCCAACAAGGAGGAAAAGCGGATGGTCGCTACTACATCAATGTGAGCGTAGAAGGTATGAGCGTACGGGCACTATTGGACACCGGCGCAACGCTTACCTACATTGACGAGTCCATACGTCAACACCTGGAAGAGAGGAAAATCCAGCATCGACCCAATCACCGAAATGAACAACTGGCCGACCAAACATGCGTCTCCAGCTTGTACACTTATCCAGTAAGGATAATGTACAACAAGCGAGCCACAACCACCCTGGCTTCGGCACTCCCAAATCTTGCCGAACGCATGATCCTGGGGATGGATTTCCTTAGGGACAGAGAGGCCATCCTTACCCTGGACGGACAACCACTGCCCGCACCCACCCCGCGAACAACCGATGATGGAGCAGACACACTCTACACCGTGGAAATCAGCACCAGCGATTGGTACGAAAGAAAACTAAAGACAGTACAGCAACAGCCTAGCCGCCACCCGGACTACCAAATCATCGACAATAGATTGTTCCGCCACATCGCGCCGCGCAACAAGCTCTCCCGTGCGCCTCAATGGAAGCTCTGCATCCCCACCAGTCGCCGAACAGATATCCTGCAAGAGGTACATGACGCCGCGGCAGCCGGACACCTAGGCGTCAAGAAAACTCTCAAACGAGCACAGCAGAACTACTACTGGCCTGGGATGTACCGTGACGTACTCAAGCACGTACGAAGGTGCCTGTCCTGCGCCGAGTACAAGGTGGAACAAAGACGACCAGCAGGATTAATGGCCACCATGCAGTGCTCGCAACCATGGGAAATCGTCACGGCCGACTTCGTAGGACCACTTCCACGCTCCAAACAAGGAAACACGTGCCTCCTCGTCCTGGTCGACAAATTTTCTAAATGGGTTGAGTTAGTTCCCGTTCGCCAAGCCACCACCGCCAACGTCATCAAGGCACTCCGGGAGAGAATCATTTACCGGTTCGGCTGCCCAGCCATCTTTCTCAGCGACAACGGAAAGCAGTTTGTGGGTAAAGCCCTAGCGGAATTTCTCAGCGAGCACCGCATAGAGCACAAATTCACCGCAGCCTACGCTCCTCATGAAAACCCGACCGAACGAACCAATCGGGTAGTTAAAACTATGATAGCACAACGTTCAAGGACAGATCATCGTACCTGGGATCAGGAGCTTTCCCAGATCGCCTTTGCCATCAATACGGCCCAGCACGAATCAACGCGAATATCCGCCGCGGAGATCAACTTCGGACGCAATCCAGCGGCGCCACGGCAGGTCCGCACCGAAGGGGCAGTACCCGAGGAACATCCCATGGCATCCCCAGCCATCACCGAGCTATGGGCAGAGATAAAGGGCACCTCGCCGCGGCGGCCAAACAGCAAAAACGATACTACGACCTACGCAGACGGCCGTGGAAACCTAGAGTAGGAGAGAAGGTGATGAAGCGAGATCACCCCCTCTCCTCGGCTGCCGACAACTATGCGTCACATACGCACCCCACCGTACATACATACCCCACTATACACACATACA
>NW_023477411.1:0-2809 GCF_013731165.1 Rhagoletis pomonella | reverse complement strand
AAATAACAAAAAAACAAATAACTTAGGGACGAGCACACCTAAAAGTTAAACATTCTAAAAAAAGAATTATTAGCAAAAACCAACAATACCAACAACCACATGATCAAGTGAATTGCAGCGGAATAGCTGCGCTTGATTGTGTTGGCATAACAAAAATTAAAATAGTGGAAAAAAGCAAACGATAATTTACAAGGCGTACTTAGCACGGTGCATAGGCAACTGGCTGAGTCAGTGGGATCGTCGGTTCGAATCCTACTGAAAGAAGTCTGATGAGGAAATGTGGTGATTTCCGAAATAGCTATCACTTCTACCATTTTTTCAAATTATTGTTGCTTTTCCACAATAAATTTTCATTAAAAAACGGCCTCGAGCTCAATAAAAATTGTTGAATATAATTGTTATAAGGCCAAAAAATAACAAAAAAACAAATAACTTAGGGACGAGCACACCTAAAAGTTAAACATTCTAAAAATAGAATTATTAGCAAAAACCAACAATACCAACAACCACATGATCAAGTGAATTGCAGCGGAATAGCTGCGCTTGATTGTGTTGGCATAACAAAAATGAAAATAGTGGAAAAAAGCAAACGATAATTTACAAGGCGTACTTAGCACGGTGCATAGGCAACTGGCTGAGTCAGTGGGATCGTCGGTTCGAGTCCTACTGAAAGAAGTCTGATGAGCATAACACAATGCTCTGCAAACAGTTTCTGGTTGGGAGCCACAGACGTGGTCACCCAAATAGACAACTGCTTGCAGAAGAGCCCTCGCCCAGGCACGTCAGGAGGCATCTCTACGAACTGACGGACGAAGTCCAGAGGATCATTAAGCAGCCTCTGGACCCGTCAGCATATCGACAGGCCCTGAACGGCATTCACAGGGAGTCAGTTTCGAGTTATGTAGACTACAGACCTGTTAATGCCCTTCTAGGCATACAACCACCGGACATCGACGAGACGGAGCTTCATCTGCCTCGGGCGACCAGAACTACAATAGCCCAATTTCGCTCTGGCTACTGCAGCAGGTTAAACTCATACCTGAGCAGATTAGACGCAAATGTACCAAATGAGTGTCCGGCATGCGGAGACACCCCACGACTCGAAACATCTCTTCGTATGCCCGGAAAACCCGACAACACTAACGCCTTTGTCCCTGTGGACCGACCCCATTGAGGTTGCACGCTTCCTGGGGCTTCCGTTAGTGGAGCTTGACGACAACCACTGAGATATTAACCGATCTGGGCGGGGTTGTTGTAGCCGCTGCAACAACAACAACAAACTTTTTAATCGACTTCCAAAAAAGGAGGAGGTTATCAGTTCGTCGGAATATTTTTATTTTTTTTTTATGTATGTTACCGCATAACTTTGGACCACGTCAACCGATTTCGATAATTCTTTTTTTTTGCATCGGAAAGGTAGTGTCTCAGAGGTGGTCCCATACTAATCTGGTTGAGATCCGATCAGTGGATCATGAGATATATATATATATTTTTATATGGGAGTTGAAGTCGGTTTGTTTTTTGCTAAAAATTACTTGTTTATGATAAAATCGATCAAGTTTGTATTGAGAACAAATCTCTGACCTTTGCAACTTCAACAACAAATTACTTAAAAACTATAAGAGATCTTCGGGCGGGCTCTTCCTTTTTATAGCATTTTCTTTTCTCAAAATAATGTTGCATTTATGCCGCCCTGCGCCAGGGCTGTCAAGTTTCGTGTTCTTTTCTCAGCATTTTCGCATGCATATTGCGTGCTCTTTCCTTGAAATGTTGCACTCTGATAATGTTGCCATATTAGGTGACATTTTTTTCGAGAAAAGAAAACGCCATTAGAATCAGAATACCCTCACCTTCTACAACTTTCCCTATTTTTTTTATTTTTTTTGTCACCTTTTAGTAAAATTTTCCCCAACCAGCGAACGTGTTTGCCAAACCAAACTTTGTATACATAACACCGACCTACTTCGCGATTACAGTAATCCTTCATCGAACGAACTTAGATTACGATTACAGTAATCGTAATTTAAAAAAAGTTAAAATTACGATTACTGTAATCGTAATCCAAGTTCGTTCGATGAACAATTACTTTAATTGTAATCCTGTATTTTCTGTTATAAGGATTACTGTAATCGGTGATATGGATTACTTTTATTAAATTATTTTTTTTATTCTAACTAAAATTTTGTTGAAGACTTCCACAAAATAAAATTAATTACATGAAAACATTTATGAATAATTGACTTCCAACGTGGATTTCAGTGGACAATGAACGTCGAATCATAAAAAACGGCCTCGAGCTCAATAAAAATTGTTGAATAGAATTGTTATAAGGCCAAAAAATAACAAAAAAACAAATAACTTAAGGACGAGCACACCTAAAAGTTAAACATTCTAAAAATAGAATTATTAGCAAAAACCAACATTACCAACAACCACATGATCAAGTGAATTGCAGCGGAATAGCTGCGCTGATTGTGTTGGCATAACAAAAATGAAAATAGTGGAAAAAAGCAAACGATAATTTACAAGGCGTACTTAGCACGGTGCATAGGCAACTGGCTGAGTCAGTGGGATCGTCGGTTCGAATCCTACTGAAAGAAGTCTGATCAGCAAATGTGGTGATTTCCGAAATAGCTATCACTTCTACAATTTTTTCAAATTATTGTTGCTTTTCCACAATAAATTTTCATTAAAAAAACGGCCTCGAGCTCAATAAAAATTGTTGAATATAATTGTTATAAGGCCAACAAATAACAAAAAAACAAATAACTTAGGGACGAGCACACCTAAAAGTTAAACATTCTAAAAA
>NW_023477410.1:0-2809 GCF_013731165.1 Rhagoletis pomonella | reverse complement strand
CCTATTTCTCGTTGTTCGCTTTGTGTTGCCGCAGTATTCGCCACACTGCCCTCCACCTAAGTCTGATCGTCCCGATCAGACACACTTGCCGCTCCAACCGCTGCAAGTCTTTCCAAGTGGACCACTTTCATCTTGGTCCTCGGTCTACCAGCTGTCTGGATTTGATGCACTGCGTCCTTCAGCCGTTTGTCAATCTTCAACGGATCTTTCCAGTCAAGTCCTTGCTTGGAGGTAAAGCTTTTCTTCGGCTGCGGCATGTGCAACAACAATGCGTTACTGGACATTGCTTCCGGCTTATCTCCGGGAGTGCACCATCTCACATGGTCGTGCTTCTGCCGGCCACTGATGGTGACCAGACCATGTCTCTTCTCGTGGGCTCCCTTTTCGTATCTATGCCGCATCATCTGTCCCTGACACCCTGACTCCCGCCTTCGTGCTGCACTGCCTTCAGCACATCTTGTTACATCCGGATCCTTACGCTGAAACTCCCGCCGTCGTTTCGTATCTCGCTCGTCCGCAGCTGCTAGCTTCATTGACCGGACATGTACAATCTCAACCTTGGCTTCCGGCTTAACTGCTCGCTTTTGCCGACCACCTTTTTCAGGACACTTCAAACCGCGCCTACTGCTACCACAGCCGCTTCCATTTCCGGCCACCGGCGTATCACCATTGCAACGTGGTTCAGTGGCTTTCCTCCTGCCGGAAACACTGCCTGGCTCGCCATGACCACTTCCTTGTTGCGACCTCTTCTTCACTGAGCTAGCGGAACCGTCACGCTTTTCCTGTATCAGTGAACCGCTTCCTTCTCCTGATGAAACCACTCCGTCTCCATCACTGCCAACCTCCGCCCAACTAACCGCTTCTGTTTCTGGTGGAATCTTCGGCACTTCCTCTAAGACCAACCGTCTGCTGAAGCACTGGTTGTCGTAACCAACCCTAAGTGGCACTTTCCTGTCGCCATAGGTTAGGATCATTCCCTGGAGGTCAATCTTCATGCCTTGCCCAAGTAAAAAGTCTAATCCAATGATGACTTCATCCATAATCGCCGCGACTATGAACTTGTGTAACACCGTCACATTCCCTATTGCGACTTTGCATGTTACCTCTCCTACAACTTGGGTGTCCTCACCAGTTGCTGTCCTCAACCTTGCTCCAGGTAATGGCCTTACCTCTTTAGTGACCAAATCAGATCGAATGATGGAATGTGATGCGCCCGTATCAACAGTTAGTACTCGCTCATGTCCGTCCACATATCCACCAACAGAAACGTTGCTCGCTTTTCTGCCAATTCTCGAGACGGAGATTATGGGCCCTTCAACTTCTGGAGCCAGCACGCGGCCCTTCCTGCTGACTCGTTTCAGTTTAACGACTGATCGGAGTCGGGCTCGTCATCCTCAGTCCTGCGCTTACGTACTGCTGAACTGTTTGACCTGTTGGAACCCGTCTTACATTCGCGTGCGAAGTGGCCTGGTTTTCCGCAACTAAAACATTTTCTAGCACCATCCTTCCTCTCGGTTGCACCAGGAGTATTCTTCCCTGCCATCAACTTGAGCGTTTTCAGGATCTCGTTCATCACGTCAGGTGTTTCCACTTCTACTCGATGGGCTTTGTAGGCTGGTCTACTTAGGAGCGCTGCCGTTTCACGCGTCTGAGCATACGAGACGGTTTCAGCAAATGTTGCCTTTGGATTCGCGTACGTTTCTCGCTTGGTATACATGTCCCGCATTCCGTTGATGAACCTCTGGATTTTTACTCTTTCAAGGTGCTCACCAGATGCATCTCCAATTGCCAAATGAGCCAACCTTTCAACCTCGGAGGCGAATTCCTGTAGAGTCTCATTGGATTTCTGGCAGCGATTTTCCAGCTCCATCTGGTAAATCTGTCTCCTGTGCTCGCTACCATAACGTCTTTCCACTGCACCCATTAACGCATCGTAACTGTTCCTTTCACCATCAGGAATAGTCTGCAAGATTTCCGCTGCAGGTCCTTTTAATGCAACGAACAGTGCAGCGGATTTATCCTCCATGCTCCAGTGATTTGCTGTAGCTGTCTTCTCAAACTGGAGCTTAAAGACTTGGAAAGGAATCGTGCCGTCAAAGGATGGAGTCTTTACCTTGGGCGCGCTGGTCGAAGAAGGTGGGCGATTCAACTGCATATCTCGAAGGCGACCTTCCAACTCTTCTACCTTAGCCTCGACTTTCTCCTGAATTAGCTCTTCGATTTTATCTTGTCGTTCCTCGATTTTATCCTGTCTCTCTCTGAGTTCTGCGTTATCTTTAAATAAATTCTCTTGTAGCTGAGTAATCTTTTCATCTAGCTGCGATGACATGTACGTTTTCTGTGCTTCCAGCTGCGAGGACATGCGTGTTTCCTGCACTTGCAGCTGGGATGAAATCTGTGATATGGCACCCAACAACATGTTCATGTCTATAGCCGTTGACGCACAAGGAGCCTTTCCCTGCTCTTCAAGCTTCGCTGATGTCTGCTGCACATCCTTCGACGAACAAGCAGCCTCATCCTTCTGTTCATCCTTTGCGGATGCATCGTCGGATTTACCCTGGAAGTCGTATTTGTCCACGTCGATGCCTTCAGCTTCCATAGCCTCCCGCAAACGGGATAATAATTCCACTTTTCTTCCGGAGGTTGCTAAATTTCGTTTCTCCAACTCCTGCTTGAGTTCCTCAATCTTTAGATCCTGAATTTTTGCCATTTTCAGTAGTTTATCCTTCGGGATTTATTTAACAATCCCACTTCTGACACCAATTGTTACGATTATCCTCGAAACCTTGAGGGATTTCCCAAATATACT
>NW_023477409.1:0-2809 GCF_013731165.1 Rhagoletis pomonella | reverse complement strand
CAGTCGTTTCCGCGTATTAATGTAATTAAAACTTTTTTAACAGGTGGAAACTCATCCAAAAAATTTGCCTATTTTCCACTGTAGGTCATAAGCTACCTGCGTGCAAAATTTCATGCAAATCCGTTCAGACTTTTCCGCGTATTAATTTAATTAAACTTTTTTAGCAGGTGGTAACTCTTAAAAAAAGTAGCCTATTTTTCAACCTAGCTCATAAGCTATCTTTGTGAAAACTTCCAGGCAAATCAGTTCACTCATTTCCGCGTATTAATTAAATTAACGATTTCTAACAGGTGGCAACTCTTAAGAAAGTAGCCTACTTTCTAACCTAGGTCATAAGCTATCCGTGTGCAAAATTTCATGCAAATCCGTTTAGTCGTTTCCGCGTATTAATTAAGTTAAACTTTTTTAACAGGTGGCAACTCTTTCAAAAAATTCGCCTATTTCCCACTATAGGTCATAAGCTATCTACTTTCAAAATTTCATGCAAACCCGTTCAGACTTTTCCGCGTATTAATTTAATTAAACTTTTTTAGCAGGTGGTAACTCTTACAAAAAGTAGCCTATTTTTCAACCTAGCTCATACGCTATCTGTGTGAAAACTTCCATGCAAATCAGTTCACTCATTTCCGCGTATTAATTAAATTAAACATTTCTAGCAGGTGGCAACTCTTAAAAAAGTAGCCTACTTTCTAACCTAGGTCATAAGATATCTGTGTGCGAAATTTCATGCAAATCCGTTTAGTCGTTTCCGCGTATTAATTTAATTAAACTTTTTCAACAGGTGGCAACTCTTCCAAAAAATCCGCCTATTTTCCACTATAGGTCATAAGCTATCTGCTTGCAAAATTTCATGCAAATCCATTCAGTCGTTTCCGCGTATTAATTTAATAAAACTTTTTTAACAGGTGGCAACTCTTAGGAAAAGTAGCCTATTTTCCAACCTAGGTCATAAGCTATCTGTGTGCAAATTTTCATGCAAATCCATTCAGTCGTTCCCGCATATTAAGTAAATTAAACTTTTTTAACAGGTGGCAACTCTTAAAAAATAGCCTATTAGCCAATCTGGCCCATAAGCTATCTGCGTACCAAATTTCATGCAAATCCGTTCAGTCGTTTCCGCGTGATGATTTCCCAAACATCCAAACATACAAACTTTCACATTTATAATATTAGTAAGAAGTAAGATGATGCAAGCGTGCTTCGCGTAACTACATCCATTCGTATTGCCGAAGCAGGACTACCAGATATTTATATGAGGGCTACGCACAATACTATGACGCTGGTACCAAAACTGCTCCATTGCAGGAATATGCTGCTATTTAAACAAATACAATCTGCCATGCTTCAAACAAAAAAAACTAAAGTCGTATCTACATTATCACGATGCATATCACTAATGCATCAAGCAAAGGTCATATCAACACCAGCATTTATTAAAACATCCGCATATCCACCTTTCAAGGTTCCTACATGTTCTATTATATCGGATCTTCAAAATTGCCTTAAACACAACACTAGCTCCCATGAGTACTTACAACTTTATAATGAAGCCTTACAGTCTTACGAAGGTTGGGAAGTGATTTACACCGATGGATCCAAATCTGACACCAATACTATGTTTGCTGTAACAAACAAAATTGGTGCTACCTTTACCGTTAGTGCTTTACCCACCTACTGCTCGGTATTTTCAGCTGAAGCAGCTGCTTTGCTGGAAGCGGTAATGTACGCCTCTCGTATTGGCAATAAGCACATTATATGCACAGATAGAAAGTCTTCTGTAGAAGCTATCTTAAATCCAACGAACGACTGCTACCTCGTAGCCCAAATTCGAGAAATTCTCCTCCAGCTTAGTTCCATTAAAATTAAGTGGATTCCTGGACACACAGGCATAAGCGGAAACGAAATCGCAGATAAAAGAGCAAAAGAAGCTTGTACGGAACGTCTTTACTTCTTCGATTATTTTATACCTCGAGATATTCGCAAACTCTACAAAAAACTCTTACACGAAAGCTGGCGTACAGAATGGGACAAATACGTTCATTATTATAAAACCTGCAATCCTTCTGGAGCTCGTCCAACCTTCCCAGCGAGTGTGTCAAGCAAAAGTATGAAGAATTCCACCAGGCTTAGGATCGGACATACGATTGCTACACACACACATCTCCTCAATGGCCAAACTGCGCAGCCATGCTCGTTCTGCGGCAACAGCATCTTTAAAATAGCACACCTTCTGGATGAGTGCCCAGGACTCCAACACATCAGAATATCCGTATTTGCTGAGATCAAACCTACCGACCTTCTTAGATGTATTAATGAGACTAACATCAATATAATTTCAAATTTTGTATCTTTATCTAAATCTAATCAAGTATTTTGCCTAATATTTCATTTACACATATACATACTTATGTACTTATTCCATGATAAGTATCGACATATTATGTATTAAGTTTGTATATTCATATGCATGTGTATGCAGCAGACCAAGACGCCTACGCGCGATAAACTCGCCCGTAGGTGTTAACACATTTATATGGACACGCCTGAACTATACTATCGCCTATGTTAATTGTTACGAGCCGACGGCCATGGCAGCCAGCGCTTTAGAATCTAAGTGTAGCAATTATTTGTAATTGTTCCTCTTTTATATATATAAATATATATATATATATATATCTTAATGAAAATGCACACCAAATTGCTTAGATTGATGAGGAAACCCGACTTAGCCATACCGGATTAACTTGCTTTGTGTGCACAGAGAAATTCCAGCATACCTTAATTAATCACCAAACCTACTTGATCAGAT
>NW_023477408.1:0-2810 GCF_013731165.1 Rhagoletis pomonella | reverse complement strand
CACCTAAGTCTGATCGTCCCGATCAGACACACTTGCCGTTCCAACCGTTGCAAGTCTTTACAAGTGGACCACTTTCATCTTGGTCCTCGGTCTCCCCATTGTCTGGATTCGATGCACTGCGTCCTTCAGCCGTTTGTCAATCCTATACAGACCTTTCCAGTTACGATGTTGTTCGGAGGTGAAACCTTTCTTCGGCTGCGGCATGTGCAACAACACCGAATCACCGTTCTGTAGCTCCTCTCGGCTCGATGCGTTACTGGACATTGCTTCCAGCTTATCTCCGGTGGTGCACCATCTCACATGGTCGTGCTTCTGCCGGCTACTGGTGGCGACCAGACCATGTCTCTTTTCATGGACACCCTTTTCGCCAGATCTATGCCGCATCATCTGTCCATGACACCCAGACTCCCGCCTTCGTGCTGCACTGCCTTTAGCACATCTTGCTACATCCGGATCCTTACGCTGAACCTTCCGCCGTCGTTTCGTATCTCGCTCTTCCGCCGATGCTAACTTCATTGACCGGACATGTATAATCTCAACCTTGGCTTCCGGCTTAACTGCTCGCTTTTTCCGACCACCTTTTTCGGGACACTTCAAAGTGCGCCTACTGCTTCCACAGCCGCTTCCATTTCCAGCCACCGGCGTATCACCATTGCAACGTGGTTCAGTGGCTTTCCTCCTGCCGGAAGCACTGACTGGCTCGCCATGACCACTTCCTTGTTGCGACCTCTTCTTCACTGAGCTGTCAGAACCGTCAGGCTTTTCCTGTATCGGTGAACCACTTCCTTCTCCTGAGGAAACCATTTCGTCTCCATCACTGCCAACCGCCGCCGAACTAACCGCTTCCATTTCTGGTGGAATCTTCGACACTTTCTCTAACCGTCTGCTGCAGTACTGGCTGTCGTAACCAACCCTAAGTGGCACTTTCCTGTCGCCATAAGTTAGGATCATTCCCTGGAGGTCAATCTTCATGCCTTGCCCAAGTAGGAAATCCACGCCGATGATGACTTCATCCACAATGTCTGCGACAATAAACTTCGTGTACGAGGCCAACCCGTCGATTATTACCTCGCTTAGTACTTCTCCTAACACTTGGGTTCGCTCACCAGTTGCAGTCTGCAGCTTTGCTCCAGGTAGTGGCTTCACATAAAAAGTAGTCACATCAGGTCGAATAATGGAATGTGACGCTCCAGTATCCACTGTCAGCACTCGCTCCTGCCCATTCACACATCCACCAATAGTGAGGTTGCTCGCATTCCGGCCAATTTGTGAGACGGAGATTATGGGCCCTTCAACTTCTGGAGCCAGCACGCGGCCCTTCCTGCTGGCACGTTTTAGTTTAACGACTGATTTGAGTTGGATTCGTCTCCCTCAGCCCAGCGTTTGCGTCCTGCTGAATGGTTGAGCCCACTGGAACTTGCGCTGCAATCGCGGGCGAAGTGGCCTGGTTTTCCGCAACTAAAGCATTTCCTAGCACCATCCTTTCTCTCGGTTGCACCAGGAGTATTCTTCTCTGCCATCGACTTGAGTGTTTTCAGGATCTCGTTCATCACGTCAGGTATCTCCACTTCTACTCGATGGGCTTTGTAGGCTGGTCTACTTAGGAGCGCTGCCGTTTCACGTGTCTGAGCATACGAGACCGTTTCAGCAAATGTTGGCTTTGGATTTGCATACGTCTCGCGCTTGGTATACATGTCTCGCATTCCGTTGATGAACCTCTGGGTCTTTACCCTTTCAAGGTGTTCACCAGATGCGTCTCCAATAGCCAAATGAGCCAACCTTTCAACCTCGGAGGCGAATTCCTGTAGAGTCTCGTTGGATTTCTGGCAGCGATTCTCCAGCTCCATCTGGTATATCTGTCTCCTGTGCTCGCTACCATAACGTCTTTCCACTGCACCCATTAACGCATCGTAACTGTTCCTTTCACAATCAGGAATAGTCTGCAAGATTTCCGCTGCAGGTCCTTTTAATGCAACGAACAGTGCAGCGGATTTATCCTCCATGCTCCAGTGATTTGCTGTAGCTGTCTTCTCAAACTGGAGCTTAAAGACTTGGAAAGGAATCGTGCCGTCAAAGGATGGAGTCTTTACCTTGGGCGCGCTGGTCGAAGAAGGTGGGTGATTCAACTGCATATCTCGGAGGCGACCTTCCAACTCTTCTACCTTAGCCTCGACTTTATCCTGTCTATCCTTGATTTGTTCGTTATCTCTAGCCAAATTCTCCTGCAGTTGTGTAATCTTTGCATCCTGGACTTCCAGCAACTGTGATACATGTGTCTTCTGTGCCTGTAGCTGCGACGAAATATCTGACAACTGTGTTTGCATCTGAGATGACATCTGTGACATGGCAGCGAATAACGTGTTCATGTCCATAGCTGTTGATGAACTTGGAGACTTTTGCTGTTCTTCAACCTTCCCGGATGTCTGCTGCACATCCTTCGACGAACAAGCAGCCTCATCCTTCCGTTCGTCCTTTGCGGATGCATCGTCGGGTTTACCCTGGAAGTCGTATTTGTCCACGTCGATGCCTTCAGCTTCCATAGCCTCTCGCAACCGAGATAACAATTCCACTTTTCTTCCGGAGGTGGCCAAATTACGCTTTTCCAACTCCTGTTTCAGCTCCTCAATCTTTAAGTCCTGAATTTTCGCCATTTTCAGTAGTTTATCCTTCGGGATTTATTTAACAATCCCACTTCTGACACCAATTGTTACGATTATCCTCGAAACCTTGAGGGATTACCCAAATATACTCGGGCTCGTATCGCTGGATTGTTAAATAAATGCTAACGATGACCGAATTGTAGTACAATT
>NW_023477407.1:0-2810 GCF_013731165.1 Rhagoletis pomonella | reverse complement strand
AGAAATTTTTGAAATTAGCAATAACACTGTGAGACAAATGGTAGGGGTCAGTGATCGGGAAGGGTTCAAACTATCGGGGAAAGTTATATCGGTAAAAAAGAAGTTATACGTGTACGGGCGTTTCGCTGGGTCACGTATAGGAATCGAGATATATATATATAACTATCATATAGGGGAAATTGTCACCTTGTCTTTTTTTAACATAACTCGAGAACCACTAGTCCGATTTTGCTCAAACAAATTAAAAAAAATTAAAAATTACAATTCCTTTAATCTGTTCATATAACGTTTTTTCTATATAATCAACCAGCGAAACGCCGGGACACGTATAACTTGTTTTTGACCGATATAACATTTCCCGTTGGTTTCATCCCATCCCGATTTTGACTGTCGCATAGTGTAATCAAAGTTGAAAAAATGTAAAAAATAGGGGCTCATTAAAACTTAACCGATGAAAACTCCCAACAAGCTACATAAGTCCAATAATATATTGTTATACATCGTTTTAAAGGTCTATAAATCCTTATAAACTTAATCGACTTTTAAAATCGGATGGCAAATAGTCAAGCTATTAATAGATAAGTGCATCAAGTACGACGGTGTTTTGATATAAAAAAATTGACTTTAACTATACGGAACCTATTTTCATGTTGTACTCGACCATACATACAACCTACACTAGATTTTGTTTCGGGTTTATTTCATGACTTTTGTAGCACCGTGTAATCAGCTTACAAATAGCGGTATCTTTTCTCAATGCAAATGCCAAATTACATGTTTGCAATAGCCAACAATCGTAAGTCTACCAAAATATGGGTATATACAGTATATTTTGCTTAGCTGCACATCCTTCTTTGCACGAAAAACTTGTGCACGTAACCGAAAAAGGCACTTAAGCGAATTTTCTTTACTACTTCAATGAGGATGGTATCCGAATCCCTATGAAACCAAATATTGGCGGAGCACTTACCATGTAGAAATTACTGCAAGCGAAATTTTTACCGAATGTTATCTAATTATCTATATAACTACATAAATTGATAGCCATTTTCGTTGTTCTGCGAGATGAGCAAAATAAATAAAAGGTTGTAAAATTAGGTAATTGTAGGGCCAGTGCAGGTAAACGTAATTTCATTGATAATTGATACCAGTCGCACAATTTTTAATCAGGTATCGCCAATGTGCAGGTATGTTGAATGCATCTATCGGAGGAGTTTCCTTATAAATGTTAAAAGAAATGCTTTTGATGCGCATTTTGGGGTAGGTATCTTAAATGTGCACTTAAGCATATAGGCAGCAAAGCAAAATATACTGTATGCATCATTTTTAAGGTCTATAAATCTTCTTTTCAATACATTTTTGCTTTTTAAAATCTGATGATAAATAGTTAAGCTGTTAATTGATAAGTGGATAAAGTACAAAATTTATGGTTTTGTTTTAATAAAAACGGTGACAGGTAATAAGATCAATGGAAATAAGGTCAATTGACTCTATTTCCCACCCTGGTGCGAGATAAAGTCAATTGACATTATTACCTTTTTAAAAACGAAATAAAATCCATTGACATTATTTCTCTTTCAAACATTAAATTTCCTTAGCTTCGCGGCGGCCCGCGTCAGCGCGCCACACGGCCCTATTTTACTTCAAATGGGCAGTGATCGGACTTAATAAAAATTTTGTGTGGTAGATTCGGAAAAAATATGTGGTAGATTGAGAAAAAATGTGGTAGATCTCAGGTTTCGGATCAAACTTTTTACAGAAATCAAAAAAATCTGCAAGGTTTCGCCTAAACTGAAAACTTTTTAATTCGAATCTCTGAAAAAAAACTTTTAACCTGGGTTTCGCCGATTTTGACAATCCTCAAGTAAAAGTAAACAACGCCTTAAAAACTTTAGATGCACTGTAATGTGCTAATACTTTCACAAAAATCGCCGTTTTTTTACATTTTCTTCATTAGTTCTATATTTTGCAATTTAAAACAATAAAATCACGTTTCCGGACTAAAATTTTAATATTGAGAAATTGAGAAAATTCACTGTTTGACAGTTTGTTTTCTTCTCCCATTCGGCTTTGTTTACTTTTACTTGAGAAATCTTATCGTATCAAACCGTAAATCAAAGGTAATGTGAATGATACATTTGTATGGCAAAATGTTAAAAAATAAAATGAAAACGTCAAAATTTAAAACTCTGGGAATTGGACAAGACTATTTGTATAAAACTTTTTGTAGTAATATCTGAAATATTTAAAGTTAATTTTCAAAATTCCAAAATGTAAAAATCTGCTTTTTTATCAGCCGAAGTATCTGAGGTGGCGTTACCTTACTTAAATTTCTATTGAAAACTTTGTAGTTAATATTGTTTTAAAAAAATTTTTAACGCAAAGAAAACATGAATTTTAGCCTTAGCCTTTCTTGCAAATCTATGTCGTGCTATAACCTTGCTTACTTTGGAATTTATATTTATGGAAATAGTTTGCGCTTTAAAGCGCAGATTGTGGCGTGCCATCCGTGATGTCCTTATTAAAGTGCAAAGTGTTAATTCTATAATAGAAAACGAATTTTGTATCGATATTTGGAACATCGAGTCTTTTTATTACGATATTAATGGGTAGCCGATATTTTTCAAGCGATACTTTAAATGAGTACTATATCGGTACTTTCAGTTCGATATCGTGTATCTACTTGTTATCACATAGTGTTTAGCGTTTTTGCCCTTAAAATTAAAAAAAAATAAATAAATAAAATCATGTGGAGCTAAATTATAACTACATACTCAAAAATGCGAATAAGTGGTAGATTTCAGACCTTG
>NW_023477406.1:782-2810 GCF_013731165.1 Rhagoletis pomonella | reverse complement strand
TACATATACTCAATTTTTATTATTGATATTATTCAGAGCTGCGGCCATATCTTATTTTGAGTGGCGATTTTTTGTAATTTTTGATGTAAAATAAAATTATACTCGTTTAATGTAATAATCAGCGAGTGGAACACAAATTTTAAATTATTTACTAACAAAAATAAGCGTTTTTTTTTAAATAATTTCTGAACCGAATTCAATGAAATGCTAGTGTAAAATGTTGCGCCGCAAATACGTCCTTCTCTATAAAAACTTTATAAAAATGTCGTGTCGTGTGTTGAATTGCAGCAGCCGTAGGGGTAAAGCCCCCAAATGCAGTTTTTTTTTTGTTTCCCCGCGACGACGCCTTGGCCAGAAAGGGGAGAGTTCTGCCGGCAGAAGAAGCCATACAATTTAGACACCAGCGTAATATGCATGAAGCACTTTACGGACCACTTTTAAACACGACATGTTAAGTTGAAAACGTTGAAATACCACAAATTACAAATTAAAATCGGAGGTAAGCAAGCATCGACCACTTTCTGCAGGAAAACATGCGCTGTGACAAGATATTATCACTTTTTCGGCACCTGCAATACAAACACAAAAATTCTAAATAGTTAATTAATAAGACCTATTCTTTTGAACACATTTCAAGAGTGGTTGTATATTTTTTGTTAACATTGTGCTTAATTTGCTATATTCAAAGATGGCTTGAGAAATTGGTGAATCGAGAAGAAAACACGTTTTCTCACTGCAAATTCACAACTGTCAACTCATTGTTCTTCGCCATATTCTTTGTTCACCCGTTGCCACAAATGTCATTCTGCGCGAATGCGCAATTTTGTATTCTATCGTTCTTGGATCAGGACTGCCAATTTGAATGAAAGCGTGCCATTGTTGTGTTCGACCGAATGTTCGATTTCGGTTTCGCTTTGACATGACATGACACTTTCATGTTCGTGTAAATGTTGGGCTTCTGCGAAAAAATAAACCATAGATTGTGACTTCCACGGAAGTTAGCGGGGCATGCGATATTTTTTGAAATATGTCCGCGGCAAAATTTTTCTTTTCACGGATAAACAACGGATAATTCACGGCAAATTATCAAATATTTAGTTTGGGTTTAGCTGGTTTCCTTAATTGGTTTTCAGAAGGTACGCGATATTTTTTAAAATATGTCCGCGGCAAAATTATTCTTTTCACGGATAATTAACGGCAAATTATCCGATAGGAATTTTTGCTTTGAGAAAAAGTTGTCCTGCCAACTTCAGAGAGGTTTACATCACTGGGGCGGTAGCCCCAGTTAGGTCACACAGAAAGGAGAATAGTAAGGGTTATAATCCCTAAGCGCGGCCGAAGGCCGCCTATGCAGAAAGGAATTCTACGCAAAAATACTGTGGACGCAAGTAAAAATTGCGATTTTTGGCCATTTTTCTAAGGGGTCCGTAGGGAACCATGGGGCCTAGGTGGTCGGGGGTTGCATTTTTGTCAATGGCGGTTCATGCCCTCTCCAAAAAGGTCGGTTGAAGGTGCCACGCCCACTCCCCCTTCGCCCACCGCTCCTTTAACGAACGGCCATAATGGAAAGCTTTCCCAAAAATATAATTAAACTCAGCACAAACTTTTTTAAAAAATTATCCTTTAATTTGATCACTAAAAACGCAGCGCAGAGAAAAACCAACAACCTTCTTCGCTCGCTCAAATGGAAGTGCCTAACAACAATAACTACAGTTCTTCGCCTTGTGTTCAGTGTTGTCACTTCAGAAACCAAATGAGTGGTAGATTGTTAATAAAAATTGTGGTAGATCTCTAACAAAACGTGGTAGAATTTTTGTAAACATTAAACACATTTTATTGTGCTTCAAATTATTATTCATCAGAAACAATAACCAATAATATAACAAATACTAATTATTGAAACAAAATGAAGCATTATCAGAAACAATGACCAATAATATAACAAATACTAATTATTGAAACAAAATGAAGCATTATTGCATAAGTACAGAAGTGCATTAATAAAAAAAAAAAAACAGCATAAAAACC
>NW_023477406.1:0-682 GCF_013731165.1 Rhagoletis pomonella | reverse complement strand
AGAAGTGCATTAATAAAAAAAAAAAAACAGCATAAAAACCGATAAACAATGTTTATAAACGTTAGGTCTCTAAATATTTGTGCAAACATTATTTTATAGTACTTAGTTCAAACACGTACAATATATATAATTATAAGAAAAACGTTAGAATATGCGTTTTTATTGACATATTTATGGCATGAACTTTCCATCAACAAATTTAAATTTGAAATAAAATTGTATAAGGTCTTTCGAAGGTACGTAAGTATTTTCAAAAACATGCATTTCTTTAGTGAAAATTTGATTTTCCACTAATAACACACTAATACTACGATTATACGCACGTATTATTTGCAAAATGGTAAACTTTGCCGTATAAACGCTGAGTTAATTTTTTATTTCCAAATAACTAAATCACGCAAATAAGTATTGATTAGTGGTACTATTTGCAAATAAGCGCATGACGCCGCCATTCTTAGGTTTATTTTCTTTTTCGATGGGCATCTTTTGCTTTTTAATAATCAAAACGTTGCCATTTTTAATTTTATTTTCTTTTTCGATCGTCATATTTTTGTCTTTATTATCAGGCAATATTAAAAAAGGATTTTTCACCATCGGATAAACAGTGAATTAGGTATTTGCAAACTATTTTTATTTCATATCCAGGGAACGGATTTTTAGGACCTAAAAACCTATAAAGAAG
>NW_023477405.1:0-2810 GCF_013731165.1 Rhagoletis pomonella | reverse complement strand
TCATCGTTAACTGCCTCCAACCATTTATCAGCATCACCTCTACCAGCAATTTCTGAATAAGCTTCAGGATAATCTGTGTAAATACAAGCGGCAGAAGTGGCTCTATATCCAGTAAAGTAATCAAAAAACTTACGTGGGCGTTGGCGCTTCCGCTCGCTGCGTCTTAAAGTAATCTCAGCTGGAGAGTTACCGTCATTATGCGAAGGGAGCGCAACTGCATTATCATCATCATTTACTTCATATTCAAATGAATCATTCGCCACTTCCTTTTCTCTACAAGACTCAACTTGATCTTCTTCACATGTAAAATTTTTAGAAACACTGCTTTCAGTATTTGGAACTTCTTCATCTGTCACGAGAACATCATTTTCATCATCCCCTTCTTGCTCGTGCCTGCGTATTACACGTAATTCTTGATTTTGTGACTCTTTGCATACTTCATGTTTGAAAGGAAAAACAGTCTCGTCAAACTTCACATCACGTGCAATTAACATCTTCTGTGTATTCATGTCCCAAAGTCTGTATCCATTTGGAGCATACCCAACCAAGACTGACTTACGACTTTTGGAATCAATTTTCTTTCTTTGTTGACTAGGTATCCATGCATATGCCTTGCAACCAAAAATTCTAAGTTTGCTAACATCTGGTTTGATACCATACCACATCTCCGAGGGCGTGGCGTACCAACTCAATGATTTTGTTGGACTCCTGTTTATTAAATAAACCGCAGTATACACAGCTTCACACCACATTCGTTTCGGCATATTAGCCTCAATCAATAACGACCTCACTTTTTCAACTAATGTTCTGTTGAAACGTTCAGCAACTCCATTTTGTTGAGGGGAATACGCAACCGTTTGTTCAACTTGAATTCCTTTTTGTTTGTACCAAGCCTCTTGTTCTTTGGAGCAGTATTCTCGTCCTTGATCGACCGTTAATTTTGATATTAAAGAGCCCAATTTAGCAGTTACAATTGCTTCATATTCCATCATTGCTTTGAAAACATCAGACTTATTTTTGATAGTATACACAAACGCAAAATGTGTGTAATCATCGATGAACGATACAAAATATCTTGACCCATTCCACGCAACTGGATCAATTGGCCCACAGACATCTGAGTGAACCCTCTCAAGTGGTCTTTTACTTCGTTCGCGATGTCCATTAAACGGATCACGACTATGTTTTGCTTCTATGCACACATCACAAAATTTGAATTTCTCCGCCTTTAATTTCAAGCCACATACCATTTCTTTATTTATCACTTCATCAAAAGCTTGCTGTCCAATGTGTCCAAAACGTTTGTGCCACAACTCAACTTTGTCTTCATTACATATATATGCAGAGATACGTTCGATGCCTACTTCAATTTCATATAGTCCATCTCGTAAGTACGCAGTCGCTAGCAATTCTCCATTCTTTATAATATTTGCCTTATTTTTGCAGAATATTACATCAACACCAGCATTCGTCAGCTTTCGGACTGATAACAAGTTGTCACGCAATTCTGGTACATACAAAACATCATTCATAACAAGCTGGACTCCTTTGTTACTTATTCCACTTATTTTCCCTGAATACTTAGCGATCAAGCACTGATTATCTTTAGCAACATTTATAAAAACTGGATTATGCATTTTAAAAATATCTCGAAAATACCATTTCTCTTTAGCCAAATGGTCTCTCGCACCTGAATCCATTTTAAATTTCATTTTCAAACTGTTTTTTTCTCGCATATCATTTCCGCCACCAGCAACAAAACAAACTCTTTCAATTCTAGTTTTCTTAGCGGCACTACGAGCCTCACCTTGCTTACAATCTTTAGCTCGATGACCAAATTTACCACATTTAAAACACTTCCCTTGAAACTTCGAAAATTTTTTAAAATTTTTCTTGCCAGAAAATGCTGTTTTCTCAATGTCATCTCTTTGACGATCCGATATTTTAATTTCCTCAGCCAATAGCCTTTCTTTGACGAAATTGAGTCAACTTTTCTTCGCTTAAATTTTGTAATGCTGTTACCAGTGGATCAAACTTTTCAGGTAAGGTCAAGAAAAATTGAGCCAACAGATCTTCTTCACTTACTAAAGCCCCCGCCGTCTTCAGTTGCCTTACTAAATTTTCAAATAAAACAAGATGGGTCGCTACAGACTCGTCTTCTTTCATACGAAGCGTTGCTAGCTGCTTTCGCACTAAAAGTTGGCTTACAATCGATTTCTTCGCAAATACCATATGCAAATTTTCCCACATTTCTCTGGCCGTTTTCTTGTCCCGAATATATCCTAGGCAATCGTTATGTACAAATCCCACTAAGCGATCCTTGGCCTTCTTGTCCTTTTTCAAAAACTCTGCCTTCTCTGCTGCATCATTTGGAGGATGGCCCGTTAAAACCTCCGCCAAGTTGAGCGCTTCAAAATGCATTTCCACTCTGAACTGCCAATTATCGAAGCCGATGCCCGCGAACTGCGGAATACCATTATCTTTCACGTCGCCCATAACCTATTAAAGATCTAGGTATTTCTTATAAATATAGATAAAATTTATTAGGCAGAATGTATTGAACGCACAAAGGAAAGTTCAGGAATGAAAAAATATGACAATATATTTTTTCTATACTCAAAGTTCAAATCAAAGATTGCTATAAATTCTACAAAATATAATAAAGCGTTTGGCATATTTAAGCAAAAACAAACTTCATTTAACAAACAAATACTTTTTGTAATAAAAACATAATCCCAATTTCACCAACACGCCGCAAAATTTAATCGGACCGTAAATACGATTTTTTCGAATAGATCAGTCCCTGGTCC
>NW_023477404.1:0-2810 GCF_013731165.1 Rhagoletis pomonella | reverse complement strand
AGGGCGCCCATAAATCACGCAAGTGACTACTTTAGTAACTCCCGGTACGAAATTTGTAAGAAAGTTTGTTGAATTTTTTTTTAATATTGCCAGAACACTGCCCTGCCAGAACACTGCCCTGCCACCCAAATTAGTATGGGACCACCTGGAAATCTGTTGACGTGGTCCAAAGTTATGCGGTAACATACATAAAAAAACGAGCATTGATAATCTTCTCCTTTTTTTGAAGTCGTTTAAAAACTACTGAAACAAATAACAAAATGATAAAAGAGTAACGAAAACAAAACGCTATCCCATGAAAGCTGTTTAAAAAATACTTAATGAAAACTTAAAACCATTCCCTAACATTATAAATCAGTTAACTTTTATTCATAAACAATATAATTTGGGGTCGTCATAGCCTACTACGTATATTGCGAATAATATTAGATAATATTATTATGATTACGATTATTATTGCTATTGTGAACTCCTATTCCCAATCAAAGATTCCCAAAATAAAGTGAAAGCAGAAGGACATTTACGATCGCATGATGAAAATGTTAAGATAATAACACCTACAGAACTGAACCACGCAGGAACAATTTTTTACAAGGGCATGTAGTTTCTGGGGTGTGCCGTTGACATCAACATCGTCGGTAACGAAAATCGCGAAGTCTGTTCTGCCTTTTCCAAGACGGATAAGGAAGCAAAGCGAATGGACCTGGTGGTAAACGAGGACAAGACGAAGTATCTCCTGTCATCCAATAAACAGTCAGCACATTCGCGACTTGGCACCAACGTCACTGTTGACAGTTATAAAGTGGAGAATTTCGTTTACTTGGGAACCAGCATTAACACCGATAATAAGGTCAGCAACGCAGAATCACTCTTGCCAACAAATGCTACTTTGGACTTTGGATTCAGGAGTAAAGTTCTCTCTCGAAGTACAAAAACCACACTCTATAAGTCACTCATCAATGATGAGTCATCATGCCCGAGCTGTTATATGGCGCAGAAGCTTAGAAAATGACAACATTCGATGAGGCGGCTCTTGGAATATTCGAGAGAAAGATCTTGCGGAAGATTTACAGGCCTCTACGCTTTGGCGACGGGAGTACCGTAGACGATGGAACCATGAGTTTTATGAGCTTTACAACGAAATTTAAATATGCAGCGAATGAAAATGCATCGGCTCTGCTGGCTCGGCCATGTCGTTCGAATAGGAACTGACGTTCCAGGTCTGAAAGTATTCAACTCGTAATCCGCTGGTGGTAGCAGAGTAAGAGAGAGGCCCCAATGCAATGGAGATACCAAGTGGAGAAGGACTGGGCTTCACATGGCATTTCCAATTGGCGTCAGTTGGCACAGAGATGATGGCGTGCTTTGTCGAACTCGGCCAAACTCGCTTGTGTGGTTACAGCGCCAAATAAGAAGATGCAAATGATAAATTGCAGAGTTCTTGGATGCGTCAGGAGAAACTAGGAAAACATTCCTTTTCAGATTGATTGTGGCAACGGTTCGATAAAAAAAATTACATAACCTTAGCTATCGCTTCGTATGGAATTGCTGCGACATTGTTGCCAGGTGGAAGCATTGCTAATTCAACTCTTAAGCTGCCACTGAACATATAAATCTTCGAAGTTCCCACGTGCAATATATCCAGAACACCCGGTATGGAAAAAGTATTACAAAAATTTTAACTCATTGTTCGGGATGAGTCCATCTTTCACATAAAAAACCGCTTGAGGTTCTTGATCGATTATGGGGAGATTTGCATGGAAATGTTCAAACATTCGAATGTGCTGATATTGCTCGCAGGAAATTTTGCACAAACATTGTCTGTAGTTTCTCGATTAACACTAGCGGGCGAGATAATTGCTTGCCTGAAATAGTCAACATTGTGGCAAGACGAACATATATACACTGCAGCCGAGATATTCCAAGAATGATAGAATACAAGATTGCGCCAATCGAGCTGAGAGCAACTGGCCGTGACGTCAAGAAATACCAGAATGAGAGAGCAAGCCGACTCGACAAGAAAAAGAGGAAGCATCGAACAAAAGGCAGTATTGCCCAGTTTTGAATTTAAAAATAACCAAATTTTTATTGGTGTATTTTATAGACTTTGTATCAGAGAGAATGAAGAGAATAAGTCGCTCACGCGTATAATGCAAACAGTGTTGTCAACGATTTCGAGTTGCAAATTATACGAAAAAGGGATTTTTTTTTTTATTGTGTGAATAGTGTGAAAGGTAGAGATTATATTAAAGAATTAACATTTTAATATAGTTTAATTCACTTTCCTTGCTTGCTTAGATTTTTTATTATAATTTAAATTTAAATTGAAGCAAATAGTTGAATTAATTTATATTAATCTTTTTATTTTGAATTAAAAGAAAAGGGTTTTTTTAGGATTATTTTAAATTCATCTTTTTATTAATGAGCATATGTACGTAATAATTTATTAATTCAATATTTGGGAATAAGGGCAATAGGCGCTATAATGGCGCTTAACAAAAAAGTTTGTCGCCCGTGCGATTTCTTCATGAAACACCAAATATTGTGCCCTATTATTAAATATTTTTACCGTGTCTTGCAGCGACTTGATTACTTGAAAGTTCGATTGAGAACGACTACAGCAAAACCATATCGTAGCAATACCAGTACTGCTGGAGTCAATCGCTACTTTTGAACAGCTACTGCACCGACTCCTAGGTAAGTAGCTACTCTATTAACCCGTGGTAGTTCACATGGTAGCGCAGAGTCGAAAAACTACGACAGAGGGCGCCCATAAATCACGCAAGTGACTACTTTAGTAACTCCCGGTA
>NW_023477403.1:0-2810 GCF_013731165.1 Rhagoletis pomonella | reverse complement strand
AAAAATTACGTTTGAAGGTAATATGAACTCATTTATTTAAATAATAAATAATATAATAAATGGCAGGTTTCAAGTTGCTGAAGAATCTCGTTGATTTTTTAAAATTTTGTTGGTATCAGTGCCACATATTTTCTTCCATATAAAAACGAACTTCTTTGTATAGAGAAAAATACGTGACACTGTTTATTATACTAAAATTTAAAGGACTATAAAATTGCATACCAAACATTTTTCTCAAAATTCTGATTCCGAAGTTTGAAATTTTGGTGAAACTGTGAGGAATTTTATTAATTGTTGCATAAAGTTTGAAATTGGGATTGACATGGTTTTCGTTAGACGATAAGCTGGGCTTTTATAAAAAATTAGTAAGCTTTAAAGAGAAAAAGAAAAATATGTCGCGACACTATTAAATGTTCATTAATTTACCTAAATTCTTGTTTATTTACTTACAAAACTTTAACACTTTTACTTTTATTATTTTATGTGGAGATTTTTTTGTACAAAAAGTTGCATGACTTAGGCTCTAGTTTTCTGTAAAAGTTATTACATATACAGCACGATTCTGAACAGAACTCCCTGGGAATTATCTCTCTTTTCTCTTTCCTCCTATCATGAATAAAAATTCCCTGAGGATTTTTTCTATTTTCCTTTTCCTCCTATTCTAAACGAACTTCGAAAAAGGGAAAATCTATTTCGGGAAAAAAGTAGGTATCAAGAATGTCAAAAAAGAGAAAATTGGCTTGGGTATTTCGGGAGAAGTTCCGCCAAAGATTTAAAAGGGAGCTTGTATAAAAAATGTAAGTAATTCTCCTTGGAATTTAAAATTGCTTGATTTAAATGATTTGTTTGATATTTTTCAGGTCGAAAACAACGAATAAAAGACAGCAAAGCATTTTGATAAACCTAATGGAAGCAAGCCCCGATATTGCGCGCGGGTTCCACAGAGGCAACAAAGAGGAGGTTGCCCGTTTCTGGCGGAACGCAGAAATGGAGTTGAACTCTGTAGGCCCACCGATGAAAAACATTACTGAGTGGAAAAAGGTTTGACAAAGCGATAAAACAAGGATTTCTGTCTTACATTGTATTAAACATTTTTAGGTTTGGACAGACGTAAAAAAGTATGTGCGTCACAAGGCAGCCGAAAATTTGAAACACTCGAGAGGCACTGGAGGGTGTCCGAATGTGCAAAAACCATTTTCCCCCATCGAAGAGGCAATATATAACCTCATTGGCATGAAAGAGTCCGTTGAGGGAGTGCCGGCGAAAACTTTAGGATTGCCGAGTTCTGATGTGGTTCAAGTAAATGAGGTGCCAGAAGTGCCTACAGAAGGGGGTGAATTATGTTCCGAGGACTTGGATGTAATTTGGGCTGAGAAACTGGTCACTGGTTTTGATTATGCATTACCAGCAGTTCCAAAAAGAGCTAGTAATCGGACTGTAAAGAAGGTGGTGGCGAAAAATGCTACAGAAGTCGTTGAAGCAGAACTGGCAATTCAACGAGACATGTTGGAAAAGGTAACAAATATAGTTACTCCCATGACAGAGCGCAATGAGGCAGATAAAAAGCATTTCGAGGCGATGGAAGCTCTAAAGAGAGAGGAAATCGATGAAATGCATCGACATAATGATCTTTTAGAAGAGTTATTAAGGCTAAATATTTAAGTCAAATTTTTAAAGATAGGCCAAGAATGTGTTTAGAAATGTACTTAAATATTCTTTTTTTTTGTAATAAGTCATAAAAGATTTTGAACACAGAGTATGTATGCTGATGTAGATTTTTATACCAATTCTGCCAGATTTCAAAATTTCCTCACACATCCAAGTTTTGGTGACGCAACTTCCATTAAAATAGGGATTTTTCTGAACCAATTTGAGCGAGTTGTGTCACCAGTACTTGAGTATGTGGGGAAATTTTCAACCCTGGCAGAATTGGTGTAAAAATATACAGTGTTCAAAATCTATTATGACTTATTACAAGAAAAATAATATTTAAGTACATTTCTAAATACATGTTTTGTTATCAATATCGGTATATATCGTCGCTGCGCAAAAAAAAACAGTTATGTGATTTTTAGGACAGCAAAAACAGATTTTTTCAGAGTACTTCTAGTTCTGAGCGCCCAATTCTATTTCGTATCACTTCTAAAGCAAAGGAGATATAAAAAACGGAAAATGCGGAAATGTAGGCAATAGATAGTTAATAAAACATGCAATAAAAAATTTTAGAAAAACTCACACAACTATTTTTGTTGGCGCAGCAACGATATGTACATAAGTCAGTGAATTGGGTTTTCTTTTTGGTTTATTAGCAAAAATAATATATTTTGTAGTGAATTGTTTATTTTTGTTTTGTGATAGAAACATGAGCTTGTTTTTTATTTTTATCCTGACAGGATATGTTATTGTCCTTTCTGTTTTAGTATTTAGTGATAAGATTGTGGATCCTTTTTATTTTTTTTTAACCTTAAAGGATAGCTATTGCATTATAGAAGACTGTATAACCTCAATTGAGCTGTTAATTTATAACAAATACAAGTTTTTACAAATGAAAGTTCGTCACTATTTATAGACGAAACACTACTAATAACTTTTTTTGGGGGAAACTCTGAAAATCTTAAAGTTGCCTACAAAAATTTTCAAATAGAACTTCATACATAGTACAGTTAAGGTTATACCTTAGGGATACTTTATTTCAACAATTTTGGACCTTAATCTACTACGTAAAACTATGGGTTTAATATGTACATACATACAAATTCAGATAGAGTACAGTTAGTTTTGTTGATAAATACTGAAGTTATAGAAAAAAA
>NW_023477402.1:0-2810 GCF_013731165.1 Rhagoletis pomonella | reverse complement strand
AGTTTGTCTTGTTAATTCTTGTTGCTTATTTTCCACTATTTCACTTTGCTAAGCCAACTACAATCAAGCGCAGCTATTCCGCTGCAATTCACTTGATCATGTGGTTGTTGGTTTTGTTGGTTTTTGTTAATATTTCTATTATTAGAATGTTTTAACTTTGTAGGTGTGCTCGTCCTTAAGTTATTTGTTTTTTGTTATTTTTATGGCTATATAACAATTATATTCAACAATTTTTATGAGCTTAAGGCCGTTTAAAGTGAAACTTATTGTGGCAAAGCAACAATAATTTGAAAAAATGGTAGAAGTGATAGCTATTTCGGAAATCACCACATTTCCTCATCAGACTTCTTTCAGTAGGATTCGAACCGATGATCACCACTGACTCAGCCAGTTGCCTACGCACTGTGCTAAGTTTGTCTTGTTAATTCTTGTTGCTTATTTTCCACTATTTCACTTTGCTAAGCCAACCACAATCAAGCGCAGCTATTCCGCTGCAATTCACTTGATCATGTGGTTGTTGGTTTTGTTGGTTTTTGTTAAATATTTCTATTATTAGAATATTTTAACCTTTTAGGTGTGCTCGGCCTTAAGTTATTTGTTTTTTGTTATTTTTATGGCCTTATAACAATTATATTCAACAATTTTTATGAGCTTGAGGCCGTTTAAAGTGAAAACTTATTGTGGAAAAGCAACTATAATTTGAAAAAATGGTAGAAGGGATAGCTATTTCGGAAATCACCACATTTCCTCATCAGACTTCTTTCAGTGGGATTTGAACCGACGATCACCACTGACTCAGCCAGTTGCCTACGCACTGTGCTAAGTTTGTCTTGTTAATTCTTGTTGCTTATTTTCCACTATTTCACTTTGCTAAGCCAACTACAATATTTAATATTTCTATTATTAGAATGTTTTAACTTTTTAGGTGTGCTCGTCCTTAAGTTATTTGTTTTTTGTTATTTTCATGGCCTTGTAACAATTATATTCAACAATTTGTATGAGCTTGAGGCCGTTTAAAGTGAAAACTTTTTGTGAAAAAGCAACAATAATTTGAAAAAATGGTAGAAGGGATAGCTATTTCGGGAATCACCACATTTCCTCATGAGACTTCTTTCAGTAGGATTCGAACCGACGATCACCACTGACTCAGCCGGTTGCCTACGCACTGTGCTAAGTTTTATCTTGTTAATTCTTGTTGCTTATTTTCCACTATTTCACTTTGCTAAGCCAACTACAATATTTAATATTTCTATTATTAGAATGATTTAACTTTTTAGGTGTGCTCGTCCTTAAGTTATTTGCTTTTTGTTATTTTTATGGCTATATAACAATTATATTCAAAGCAACAATAATTTGAAACAAGTAAGAAAGTCTAAGTTCGGGTGGAGCCGAACATTAAATACCCGGCGCAAGTATTAAATATATGTTTTTTCACCTTTACCGCTACCGCTAGTTGGTAAGCCGGGGTGTATAAATTTTGAGTAAATTAGCGTCCTTAAATTTCGAAATATTGCAGTTTAAAGCATTTCTAAAATTTACCGTTATATGAAAAGCGGCCGTAATTTTAGTCCGATATCATTAATTTTCAACGTTTTGCTTTTATGTGGCAAGCACAATAAAAATACCGAGTTTGGTACAAATTGGAGAACGGTTACCGATATACATATATGTGATCATAAGTGGGCGGTGCCACGCCCATTTTCCAAAATTTTACCATAAACGTATTTCTTAGTTAAGAATTGCTTGCAGACATCAATTTTGAATAAATTAGCTTTAATATTTACTGATTTATCGAAGATTTTGTATTTCTCTAAATTCCCGTTATATGGGATGTAGGCGTCCGTAGGCGTTATGGTCCGATTTTAAAAATTTTCGACCATTTAGTATGCTGTACCAAGGCCAGCAACTGTGCCAAGTTTGGAAGAAATTGGGGCAGCGGCTACCAAGATATACACATGTAACCATAAGTGGGCGCGGCTACGCCCATTTTCTAAAAATTTATAATATTCTTATATTTCGTCAGAAAATTGTTGTAAAAATCAATTTTGAGTGAATAATCTTCAGTAGTTACTAAAATATCGCAGTTTTCGTATTACCCAAAATTACCGTTATATGGGATGTGGGCGCGGTTATTGTCCGATTTTTTAAATTTTCGGCCATTTAGTTTGCTGTATCAAGACCAATAACTGTGCCAAGTTTGGGAGAAATTGGTGAAGCGGTTACCAAGATATACACATGTAACCATAAATGAGCGTGGCTACGCCCATTTTCCAAAAATTTATAATATTCTTATTTCTCGTCTGAAAGTCATTGTAAATATCAATTTTGAGTGAATTATCTTCAGTAGTTACTAAAATATCGCAGTTTTCGTATTTCTGGAAATTACCGTTATATGGGAAGTGGGCGTGGTTACAGTCCGATTTCGCCTATTTTCAAAACCAATTTACTTTGGATTAGCGGAAACGGACGGACAGACGGACGGACATACAGACATGGCTTAATCGATTTCTCTATTTATTCTGAGCATTTATGTATACATTTGTCTATATCTATCTCGATTCGTTTTGGCTGTTACAAACAACCGTTATGTAAACAAAATTAATATACCCTTGTGCACAAGTGCGCTCGGGTATAAAAATGGTAGAAGTGATAGCTAATTCGGAAATCACCGAATTTCCTCATCAGACTTCTTTCAGTAGGATTCAAACCGACGATCAGCAGTGACTCAGCCAGTTGCCTACGCACTGTGCTAAGTTTGTCTTGTTAATTCTTGTTGCTTATTTTCCACTATTTCACTTTGCTAAGCCAAC
>NW_023477401.1:0-2810 GCF_013731165.1 Rhagoletis pomonella | reverse complement strand
TAGGTTTTAATGCGTAGAATTGGATTTAGTTAAAAAACCAAAATATTTGAAAAGTGGAATTATTGCGTTTTGTTATGGACCTCCTCATTTATTCTTTGTATATAAAATTAATAGAAGTATGTACATACATACATGCATACATAAAATGTGAATTTACATACAAAAAAGATGCTTTTATTTTTGCACTCGTTTTTACTAACTTTTTAAAAAGAAGTGCGGTGCTTATGTTGTCGAAGTGGAGTGCTCAAACAACGTTTATAATTTTACTGACTTTGAGCGATGAGTAATACAGTTCATGATGAATTTATGACTCTTCACTCATCTGAGAAAGATCAAACATGTCCCTAAATCTCCGCCTTTCAATTTCCGCATCAGCAATCTGGGACTCGTTCTCCTCTTCAAGCAATAACTCCGCGGCTATGGATTTCATTTTTATAAGTACGTTTCCACTTAAATAAAGCACAAACGAAATTTTATTTTTAAATTACAATAATCTTAGATATATTTAGTTATATTAAAATATTTACAAACTTTAACTTCATAAGCTGCTATAGTTTGGTGGCAAATATTTCTTTTGTTTTGTTTCGATTTCACACATTCTTAGGCAAACAGCTGATTTCGAAAGATATTTTCTCTCTTCCTCTTCCTCTTTCGATTCGATCGTAACGCAGAATACCTAAGTTCGATTCTTGCGGAGCGGAATGCGGGAACGTAATCGAAATGCAGAATAGGGCTGATTATATGTTATAATAAGCTATATGAAGACCCCGAATTAAATCGTTTTATTTGATTTAGTATGTAAATAAAATTTAGGACGGTATTATCACTTGCGAAGCGAATGAATTTGGCGAAGCGAACGGTTTGGAGAAGCGAATGGATTGGCGAACGCAACTTAAATATGCATTAAGAGTGTTCGCTTTTACCAGCTTGTGCAAGTTCTTTGCATCGCGAACACTTTTTATACCTTCTCTGCCTTTTAATTGGCTTCGCCAAACCGTTCGCTTCGCCAAAATCATTCGCTTCGCAAGTGATAATACCACCCTTAAAATGTCGAAATAACGATGCTATCGATAGTATCGAATTTTTTGTTGAGTACAAGTAATTTTTAAGCAAAAAACAAAACCGACTTCAATTCTCATATAAAAATTTAAGATTAGGTATCGTTAATTTTTTCACGATCCAATTATCGGATCTAAACAAAATTAGTATGTGACCACCCTTGAGAATTATCGAAATCGGTTAACATGGTCCAAAGTTATGCGGTAACATACACACAAAAATCTAATATATAAAAATCTCGTGTCACGGTGTTAGTGGTCGAACTTCTCCTAAACGGCTTGACCGATCTTTATGAAATTTTTTGTGCATATATGGTAGGTATGGGGACCGGATGTAAAGTATATTTCATACCGCTAGGTGCAAGGGGCGTGGCCCTCCCATTCAAACCGAATTTTTTATACTGCATATCTCTGGAAGTGTTCGTGGTAGAGTACTGGAACTTTGTATGGAGATATATGAAATTAATCACATGGTCATGTAGAAAAATTGCAGCTATTAGAAAAAGGGGCGTAGCAGATCCCATACAAACCGAATGTTTCATACTGCATGTCCCGGAAGATGTTCATGGAAGAGGAGTCGAAAATGGTATGGAGATATATGAAAGCAATCGCATACTCATGGAGAAATATTGTGGTTATCGTAAAAGGGGGCGTGGCACCTCCCATAAAAATCGAGTTTTTTATACTGCTTAACTTTGTAGGTGTGCATGGTAGAGTACTCGAACATGGTGTGCAGATATATGAAAATAAGCGCATACTCATGGGTTATTGGAAAAGGGGGCGTGGCACCTCCCGTACAAACCGAATTTTTCATACTGCATACCACTGGCAATGTTCACCATAGAGTACTGGAATTTGGAAATTAGGGTGCCCCTATCCTAAAAAAAAATTCTCTATTCTCTTCTTTTTTTTTAGTAATTTTTAGTATTTTGTTATGAAAAATCTAATATTTAAAAATATCGTGTCACGGTGTTTGTGGTCAAACTCTTCCGAAACGGCTTGACCGATTTTAATGAAATTTTTGGTGTATATACGGTAGGTATGATAATAGATTGCAAAGTATGTTTCATACCGCTAAGTGAAGGGGCGTGGTACCTCCCATACAAACCGGATTTTTCATACAGCATATCTCTGGAAGTGTTCATTACTCGAACATGATATGGAGATATTTGAAATCAATCCCATACTCTTACACTGCGGCTTTTTTATAGGAGGGCGTTGCGCCTTTTGTGAAAAAGAGCATAAGGCAACCCATGTTTGCAACAGAAATATATGCCCGTTCCTTTATATCTTGAGGAAAGAGTGAGGCAACAGGTTTTGACGTATCAGATGTCTAAATTCACGAAATAATGGCAATTGTTTTCTTGACCGTTTTCTTGTTAGCTGCATACTGACCTTAAATTGTATTTACGAGGCAATAGATATCATTTTTTTCATTCGATTCGAACATAGTTTCATTCGATCACGGATGCCGCGATCAGGCCAAGTTTTAAGCATACGTTTTTTGTTGAATGTTTTATTGGCTTGAAATAGATTTTTTGTTTTATTTTTAATATTTTTATTGAGCTTTGTACCACGATTGTTTATTAGGAAAAAATGAAACAATCGTGGTACAAAGCTCAATTAAAATATTAAAAATGAAATGTTAATAAGCCACAATAACATTGAAAAATAGATTTTTTGTTGTTTTATACAAAAATACAAGTTATCCCAAGGTGAATTCATATAAGGTGATAGCAGGAGTATAAAATC
>NW_023477400.1:0-2811 GCF_013731165.1 Rhagoletis pomonella | reverse complement strand
TGCTCGAATTATGCTTACAATACGCCGATGTATACGCCTTAAAAACAGACCTTATGACACGCAATAACTTTTATGAATAGAATCTTCGACTGAATGACAAGACTCCCGTTTATATAAAAAAAAACTATCGTTTGCCGTAGATACCCTCTTGCGAAACGACTTAATCGAACCAAGCTCTTCAAATTATAATAGTCCATTAATTTTAGTACCAAAAAATACCCATCAGGCCAAAAATCGTACCGCATGTGTGTTGACTTTAAGGCTGTTAACAAAAAGCTTATCGCTGACAAATTTCCATTAGCGCGTGTAGACGATATCTTAGATAACCTTGGACGAGCAAAATACTTCTCGACTTTAGATCTGTTTTCTGGTTTTCACCAAATTCCATTGCATAAAAACTCACGAGGCATAACATCATTCAGCACTGACAAGGGAGCTTTCGCTGGAAAGTTTTACCATTTGGTTTAAACGTAGCACCAAATACTTTTTCTCGAATGATGTCGATAGCCTCTTCAGGCACCTCGCCAAATCAAGCTTTTTCATACGTTGATGACATCATAGTTATAGGTTGTAGTGAGACGCACCATTTAAAAAATATAGCTACAGTGTTCGAAACAAGTAGAAAGTTTAATCTCAAGCTAAACCCAACAAAATGCAATTTTCTTCGTTCTGAGGTAACATTTTTAGGGCACAAATGCTCAGAAAAGGGACTGCTGCCAGACGATTCGAAAATAAGCGCAATCAAAAAGTATACAAAACCTTCTGATAAAGACGCTGTTCGTCGTTTCGTTGCGTTTACAAATTACTATAGAAGGTTCATACCCAACTTTGCGTCGCTGGCAGCACCTTTAAATAGACTGAGTAGAAAAAATGTCGAATTCTTATGAGACAACGCTTGTGAAACTGCATTTCAACACTTAAAATCAGCTTTAATGTCTCATAAACTATTGCAATATCCTGATTTTACTAAAGAATTTTTAATAACTGTAAATGCTTTTAAAATCGGGTGCGGTGCTATATTAAGCCAAAATCATAATGGCAACGACTTACCAGTATGTTTCGCTTCTAAATCTTTTAACAAAGCAGAACAAAATAAACCAATCATAGAACTTGAACTTTCAGCTATATATTTCGCGGTTAAGCAGTTTCGACCCTATGTTTACGGCACTCACTTTAAGGTGAAGTCTGACCATCGACCCTTAGTGTATCTTTTTAATATGAAGGACCCATCTTCAAAACTTGCTAGAATATGCCTAGAACTGTCAGAATACGACTTTACAATTGAATACATAAAAGGTAAATCAAACGTTGGAGCAGACGCACTTTCACGCATTACCATTAACGAACTAAAAGACTCTACGAAACATGTTTTAGCTATGAAAACGCGACAATGACAAAAACAATAGAATTACAAAACGAAAACAATCACACGGACAACCCTACAGTACAAGTTTACGATAAATTTTCGTATAATTTTTCTAAAAATATAAAGCGAGTAGTATCGCATTTTATATACGATAAAAATAACAAAATTTCAAATATTCAAATATGTGCACATTTAAAACACAAGAAACAAGAATTACTTAATTTTGCGAATGTTAACGAAACAACTTGTTTAGACAAGTTACTTTTGAGGCTTGATGCTGAAGCCGGCAATCGCAACATTAAGAAAGTAGAATGGCCAGGAGATGATATATTTTTCAATAATTTCTCTATTTCTAATTTAAAAACCAGCGATAATAATATTTTAAAATGTTTACAAATAGTATTAACGTAACCGGTAGAAACAGTAACTGACGATGATAAAAAGTTAATGGCCCGTAGTCATAGTCAAAATAAAGTCGACTATAAAGTTAGTTGCAGCTTTTTGACATAATTTTCAATGGGATATCTGTCAAAAAAGCTGCAACTAACTTTAAAGTCGACTTTATTTTGACTATGACTACGGGCCAATATTAATGACCATTTACCATAATGACCCCATAACAGGCGGACACTGGGGAATGAAAAAACTTTATGCAAAATTACGTACAAAATATCACTGGAAAAATATGACCCGTGATGTATCCAAGTTTGTTAAAAATTGTTCAAAATGTTTATTAAACATGGTTAAACCCAAAAACAAGGAAAATCTTGTTTTAACGCCAACACCTTGCAAACCATTTGATATTATTGTAATCGATACATTAGGACCGCTACCTGAGTCGAGTAGTGGCAATAGGCTCGCAATTACCATTATATACGATTTAAAAAAGTATTTGGTAACAGTAGCTGTGCCAGACAAAAGCGCTAAAACGATTGCATCGGCCATTTTCGAAAGTTTTGTCTTAACTTACGGTGTAATGAATTCCATTAAATCAGATTTAGGCACTGAATTCAAAAACGAAATTTTCACTGAATTAACCAAACATTTAAAGGTTAAACACGATTTTTCAACCGCACAACATCATGAAACTGTGGGTACTATCGAACGTAACCACAGAGTTTTTAATGAATACTTACTTACTTATGTTTTACATTTTTACACAACACAACAACTAACACAGTTTTCGATAATAAAATTTAACCTTTTGAATTAATATTTGGGAAAAAGACCACAGTGCCACAAGATTTAAAAAAAGAACAGATTGACCCGATTTACAATGTAGAAAACTATGCGAAAGAAGTTGAATATAGAATGCAGAAGTCGCACTAAATTGCGAAAGAATTAATTAATAAACACAAAATTCGAAACAAACTAATATATGATAAAACGGCGTGTCCGTTAGGCTATCTGCACACTTGTCGTCCAATCATAGTTGCGTTATCGTC
>NW_023477399.1:0-2811 GCF_013731165.1 Rhagoletis pomonella | reverse complement strand
GGGGGGGGATTAAAAAAAATTTGCATCGATAACTTAAAGTTGTGATACACAATGGCTAGAGGCGTCGCACTATAGGCAAAACACGATTTTTTTTCAAAATCGTAGATCTTCGCTTAGAAAAGAGATAATGGAATGAAAATTTTTTTTATCGTGAAGATAAATGATCTTATAATATAGGAAAACTATAGAGAAGTTACAACAACAATAACTTACCCCTCAAAATACTGTTCAAAATGTCACTTTTATTTAATTTTGGATTTTGGCTCCCATTCCACTAGAAAACACTATATTTAATACACCATTAGCACTGTTTCTGAAAGATTTCTCTTTATTTTATCTCAAGAGTCAATTCTTGGGACATTGGATGCTGTACCCGAGTGGTCAGATTGGAAAAAGAAAAGCTACCTTTAAACTCTAATAACTCACAAACTATCAGCTTTCACAAAAAAATTTGTATAACAAAAATGGTTATACTGGTCGATATCTTTACGAAAGTGCAGCATTTATCCCTTTAATGCAGAGTCTGTCATATATGAAACGCTTTTTAACCCTTTCAAGGCAGTGGCAAAATGGTTCTCAATATGTTTTCAACGTACTTTTTATTTTTTATTTATTTTGTTTTTAATATTCTTACTTTTTTGTTTTATTTATTTTTATTATTATTTTACTACGGAAAAATTTTCTACGATTAATATCTACGTCAACATGAGAAAAAGCACGTCCGAAAGCATATTGAGCACCTTTTTCCTCTGCCTTGAAAGGGTTAAAAAGCGTTTCATATATGACAGACTCTGCATTAAAGGGTTAAATGCTGCATTCCATTATCTCTTTTCTAAGCGAAGATCTACGATTTTGAAAAAAAACTCGTGTTTTGCCTATAGTGCGTCGCCTGTGAGCATTCTTTCATATATGTATGTATGTGCCATTTCTACCGTTATATATTTTTTGTCTACTCGGTTATTCCATGGGGAATTTATTAAAATTTAAAAAATTAAATTACTACACCATTTTAATTAATTAGTGTGTAGTCCAGTTTTGTTTTGTAGAAGTTTCGTTAGTATACACTTCAGTTTTTACACATTGAATATACATATCTGCATATTTATATATTTACGCGTATCTGTTTACATTTATTTATGTACAAGTCTACAAAATCTTATTACTTATAAAGCGATTTTTAATCTTCGTTGCTTAACACACATTTTTTCAATTACTTCTTGTGTTGTAATCGGCACATCATTATGTACCGCTAACATCGTTTAACCATTCAGCCGCTCCTTAATTGTATAAAAAGAAGGGACAAATAAGATAGCATATTCAACAATTGAGTAGTCCACTTGCAAAGTGCGCTATTTAAATTTTTTTTTGATTTTTAGTTTTTGGTGGGTTTCATGTCCACTAACAGCAGAGTGAAAAATTTTTTTATGTTCTAAAAAAAAATAGCATGTAATGTTAACTACTCTTGCAAATGTCGCTATAATACTTATTTATACACTTTCAAATGTCTCCTCTTCGTATGAACTTAGAAAACTGCAAGAAAACGTGGTAGTTTCGGTGCCTAGTGGAAGAGGTCGCAAAAAAGAAGCAAACCAATCTTCCTAGAGGAGAGAACGCGAAAAGCTAAAAAAAGTTAGCTATGTAAAAGTTACTGTTTCAAAACTTGCAATATTAAATTTTTAAATATAAAATTTGCAAATCTACCATACTGCAATTTTATTTTTCTAATGGTATTAGGCTCTTATTTATCCAAATTTTCAGGTAATAAAAACAGATACAGTTCGAATGTTACTTGTTGTCGTAGACGTTTTATTTTTATACCCGAGCGCACTTGTGCTCAAGGGTATTATAACTTTGTTCACATAACGGTTGTTTGTAACAGGCAAAACGAATCGAGATAGATATAGACAAATGTATACATAAATGATCAGGATGAAAAGAGAAATCGATTAAGCGGTGACTGTCTGTCCGTCCGTCCGTCTGTCCGTCCGTCTGTGCACACGATAACTCGAGTAAAAATTAGGATATCGTAACGACATTTGGTACGTGTACTTCTTTCGGGTGTAGGACGGATGGTATTGAAAATGGGCAAAATCGGACAATAACCACACCTACCTCCCATATAACGGTAATTTTCAGAAATACGAAAACGGCGATATTTTAGTAACTACTGAAGATTATTCACTCAAAATTGATATTTACAATAAGTTTTAGACAAAAAACAAGAATATTGTAAATTTTTGGAAAATGGGCGTAGCCACGCCCACTTAAGGTTACATGTGTATATCTCCGTAACCGCTGCATCAATTTCTTTCAAATTCGGCACAGTTGTTGGCCTTGATATAATATACGAAATGGCCGAATATATTTTAAATCGGAGAATAACCACGCCCACATCCCATATAACGGTAATTTAGAGGAGGTTATGATAAAGTTTTGGAAAATGGGCGTGGCACCGCCCACTTACATATATGTATATCGGTAACCGTTCTACCAATTTGTACCAAACTGTGCTTGCCACATAAAAGCAAAACGTTGAAAATTATTGAAATCGGACTAAAATTACGGCCGCTTTTCATATAACGGTAAATTTCAGAAATGCTTGAAACTGCAATATTCGAAATTTAAGGACGCTAATTTACTCAAAATTGATACACCCCGGCTTACCATCTAGCGGTAGGTTTCGGAAAGGTGAAAAAACATATATTTAATACTTGCGCCGGGTATTTAATGTTCGGCTCCGCCCGAACTCAGACTTTCTTACTGCGGGGGGGGATTAAAAAAAATTTGCATCGATAACTTAAAGTTGTGATA
>NW_023477398.1:0-2811 GCF_013731165.1 Rhagoletis pomonella | reverse complement strand
ATACAAATTAATAAATATATGGGGAGTTCCATACCAAAACGGACGGGGTTCACACTTCATGTGTTTGATTTGTTTCAAATTTTTAAGGTTGATGCATAAACATATGTAAACAATATATAAATAGGAAATTTGAGCAAAATTTGAGAAATTAAGTAATTACTGATAAAAAAAGAGCAACATTTCAAAAAATTGTTTTTTTTTTAAATAACTTTTAACACCTCCGAATTGTTAATACAGGAATGAAAATGAGCCGATTGGTGCCCCTCCTGACAGTTTTGAACGTTTTCTTTTTGCAAGTTGTACCTTCAACTAGAGAATTACCGAGTTACTTTATGTACATATGCACACCAGCTATGCACTAAATAAACATTACACAAAAAATTATCAAAGGTACAATAACGCCATAATGGCTTTATTTCATTTACACAGTGAGGAATAAGACCATACACCAAAATATGGCTTTATTTCTCAATCTAAAGTGAAATGAAGCCATAGGAAATAACGCCATATGGCTTTATTTCACTTCACATGGAGAAATAAGGCCATAAGCAAAAATTTTACATATGAGAAATAAAGCCATACGATCTTATTTCAATACAAAAAATTTAAATGTTGTCTCCTTAGCGGCGGTTCGCGTTGACTCGCCACCCCACGCCGTGCTCGCGCGCCACGCGCGCCTTGCTTTTGATGATATCCATATATACGTATATGAGGTTTTTTAAACCAGTAGAATATATTTATATATCTATATCGTCGTTTAAATTACAAAATCGCGCATCAACATAATGCAAAACCGCGTATGTGAGGTCGCATAAATTATTTTGTAGAGAGTAAAAACACTCATATTTCAAAATTGTTCTCTCTTTTATAAAGCAATCGCATTTCTGGCTAGTATAGGTGCGTTCGAGCTACTTAACAATTACAGCAGTACAGCAACTCTGTTGCCTGTTTGACACTTTGTTGCTGATACTCAGCTGATGTTTTGCAGAGAAGTTGCAAGGGTTAATTTCACAAAGTACAATTCGAATTAAAAATGGAAATACCTTTAATAATAGACGAGATTGAGAAAAGTGGAGAAGAAGAATCAGAATCGCAAGAGGAATTTTTGGACCACCCTAGTGTGTAGTGTGGCATCAAAAAATTGCACTAAAAAACAACAATTTGCTCTATAAAATTACTCTTAAAAGTAAAAATCGCGATGTCAGAAGAACAATGTTGTTATATTAGGCCCACGTTTTCGTGCGTATATTGATTTGCTTCGTGTCACAGTGCCTCCCTTCCATATAAAATGTGGGCAAAAATAGGATCGTGGATGCATGTGAATGAAAATTTGTTTCTTAATGAACTTGAGAGCGCTGAATTCAATAATGCAATTGGTTTTTTGATAAATTTCATACTTCCACTGTAAATACAGTTTGAATTTGAAAATTTGGGTTCTTGTAGTATTTACATAGGTATGTACATATAGTTCGCTCTATTTATTTATTTTTTGGAAACGGGTTGCCTCCTGTTACAAATTTTATTAAAATTATTTAATAAGTTGAATGAATTAAGTATTACAATATGGGTATCAATTCAAATAGTTTTGAAAATGCTTTACTTCTAAACGATACGTAGAAATGTTGCCATATGGTTAAAAAGTCAAATTCAGTTAAATTAAGGGAATAAGGTAACTGAAATATGTATATCAATATGGATATCAGACACCAAAAAAAATTTTACGTATTTACCAAGAAATAAGTGAAGAGTAAAAACATTCCTGGGTTAATTTAAGAGTTCAGAGTTTAAAAGGAATGTAATCAGAACAAATCACTCATTGACAATGAATGTATTTGTAATAAAATAACAAATACGATGTCGTAAACCTTTGGTTTGACGCAATTATTATTTTAGTTTAACTAAATTTGACTTTACACACAGGTGGCAACCCTCTTCAAAATAGCTGTAACCTTCTTAAACCTCTGACTCCCATATGGTGATACCTATGTATTTCAATTAGCTAATTCCCTTAATTCAAATGGAATTCGATTTTTTAAACAGCTGGAAACCCTGCTGCATGTATGACGTTTATGAAAATGGAACGATTCGTGCTTATCTGATGGCACTGACAAGAAATGAAAAGATGATTTTATGCATTAGCAAAAGACGCAATATTTCGAAAACTGCAAAAAATTGGCAGCTTTTTATTTTCAATTTTGGAATTTTGGAAAAAAACTTACTATTAAATAAAGTAATAAAAAAAACCAATTTTTACATATATATTTTTATTCATTCCAGTAAAAGTGTGCATTTTTGAACTTTTTATTAAAAAAAAAATGCTTTTTTTTTAATACCGTAAGGACACCCTGTGTTTAATTTTTTTCCAAAATTTGTATTCTTATAATTAGCTACTATATATATGGAAATAAAAAACGTCAAACCAACATTTTATTTCAAGCAATGTATTTTTTATATTTATTTCCGTGAAGAGCTCACGCATGGCTATGCTCTGATTAAAATTTCTTTGCATAAAATTTGTTGAGTTTAGTGGCTTCCGGGCGGCATATCATTTATTTTATGGGGAAATTGCTGTTTTATTCTTTTTAGTGGATAAATTACCTTTACAAAAATAACAAACTCGTTCCCATTGGAGACAACGAATGTTTCGATTTATAACCACTTAGGCGGCACTGTGCGTGTGTTTAAAAACCAACAGTATTAGTTAAAAACACGCATGAATAGACTAACCGCCTAGTTCTGTGTTTTCTTGATAAATTATTTGTAAATTAATTTTGCCAAGATTATTATCAAGTAAAAGCTCCCTTCGCAGTC
>NW_023477397.1:0-2811 GCF_013731165.1 Rhagoletis pomonella | reverse complement strand
ACTGGTACACTGGTGAAACTGGTGACACTGGGGACACTGGTGGCACTTAGAGCTCTTGAAATTGTTCGAATAATTCGATTATTCGAATATTCGAACGTTCGAATGGCAATTGTTTGTACGATTGGAAATCGAATGTTACTATTCGAATAGTTGATTCTCTTCGATTATTCGAATAGTCGCAAAGCTACGATTATTCGAATACCTTCTTAAAATCGAATATTTGATCGTTGTAATAAGTGTTATTTGTCAAAAAAAAAAAAGAATTTATAAATTTTGTGTGTTTTTGTGAACATGAGTGCAAGAAAACTAAGTTGGGTGTGGAGTTTTTTTACGAAATGCAGTGATGGTAAGCAAGTTACCTGCTCCATTTGTGGAGCAGTCCTTAGTTTCCACCACTCCACTTCCTCGCTAAGCACTCACTTGAAACAAGTCCATAAGAAGGAACCGATTCGTGGTGGTGGCATGTAAGTACAAATAAAGAAAAATATAAGTTATAAGTAAAATATAGAGCACAAGCTTGTTACACATATGTAGAACACCGGACACGAATATCGATGCAACAAGTGGTGAATGCGTTGAAACGCAGGCGAGCACCTCGGGTGGCCGTAAGAGAAAAAAGCACGACACCGTTCATGACTGCACATTTGAACGTCAGGAATTGATATCTCGTGGAGTGGCACGCCTAATCGCAAGTAACATGTTACCAATCCCTTTCGTTTCCTCTGAAGGCTTTCGCGACTTTATGAAGTTATTGGAACCAGGATACAAAGTTCCCTCTCAACAAAGTATACTCTCACGCTTACAATTGTTTTATAATGACGTAAGAGAAAAAAATGCAAACGATTTGGCGGAGGTAGAAAGCGCATCAATTTCAGTGGACGAATGGACATCAAGAACTCAAGATTGTTATTTATCAGTCGAAGCCCAGTATATTGACAAAAATAGTGAATTGTGCAAAGTTACACTTTGTAACGAGCAACTAGAAGGTAAATCTATTAAAATAACTATCTTGTATGTAGATATATAAAATAAACACATACACTCATACATACATGCATAATTTGTGTTTTAATTTTAAGACATGTCAATTGTTTAAATAATTTGTATTTATAGACCGACCAAATGCAGAAAACATTGCATCGGCAATAGAAGTAGTTTTAGCCGATTGGAACATTTCCGACAAAACGCAAGCGATAACGCACGACAGTGCATCAGTCAGGAATGCAGCAGCGCAACAACTTTTTAATATAGGGGACAGCATCAAGTGCAGCGCTCACCTTTTGCAGCTTGTGATAAAAGACGCATTAGCAGCTGTACCTGATTACGATAAAATTTGCAAAAAAGGACGAAATTTAACAGCACATTTTCATCGCTCAAATATTGCCAAAACTGCACTAGTAAACCGCCAAGTACAGTTGGAGATAAAGGAAAATCGACTCATACAATGCTGCGAAACACGTTGGAACTCCAAATATTACATGTGTGAGAGGCTGCTTTTGAATCGAAATGCAATCTGCCTAGTTTTATCAGATAAAACCGTTACAAAAACTTGCGATGCGCTGAGGCTAGAAATGCAAGAGAAGGAGTGGGGTGAAATGCAGAACTTGGTTGACATTTTGAAACCTTTTGATAAAGCGACTGCAGTGCTATGTGGTGGCAAAAATGTGACATTGTCTTTAGTGCGACCTTTAATACACCGTCTTATTAAAAACCACATGGCCGCATCGTCGGAAGATGATGCAAATAAATATATATTCAAAGAGACTGCACGTAATTCCCTTTTTGAAAGGTTCAATATGGGTTGTGTTTTAGAAAAAGTTTCAGCTCCAATAATTTCCTCATTTTTAGACCCCAGATATAAGAACCTTAATGATGAAGATTCGCAAACAAAACACAAGGTTTATGACTTTATCAGAAGCCAACTTCAAGTAAGCAATGTCATTAACCAAGAAACAGACAGCGTAGTGCATACCGACTTGGATTTTTTGTTTGATGGTGAAATTCCAACAAATAATGTTATGTCACAAATCGACTCTTATTTGGCTGAACCTCAGATCGGCCACAATATTCAAATCACCGTGCTATTTATCCGGAACTTTTCAAATTAACCGCAAGATATTTGTGCATACCAGCTACATCGGCACAGTCCGAACGCACTTTTTCAATTGCTGGGAATATTGTCACGCCACGTAGAAGTTGTTTGTCACCGCAAAATGTTAGCCTTCTTACATTCCTGTATAATAATAAGCGTTTCTTCACAGATATGTGTCCATTTTAATAACTTAATTATTCCTCTTAGAAGGTAAAATGCATTTTATGTGATTTTTTAACCTGTTCATTTATATTGTTGCTGAATAATTACAAAATTTTCTCAAAACAAACTTATGTTCCTACATTTCAATTTATTTAAATGTGTACATATTTATTCATACATGATACCTACACACATTTCAACATTCGAATAATCGAGCACCAGTTATTATTCGAATAATTGACTACGAGCAGGTTATTCGAATAATCGACAGTGAGCGATTATTCGAATACTGCTAATCGAATTTCACTATTCGAATAGCATCATATTCGAATAATTCGAATATTCGATTAATCGAATATCAGTAGCTCTAGTGGCACTGGTACACTGGTGACACTGGTGAAGCTGGTGACAATGGCGACACTGGTGACACTGGTGCAGCTGGTGAAACTGGTGACACTGGGGACACTGGTACACTGGTGAAACTGGTGATACTGGCGGCACTGGCGACAGTGGTGACACTGGTGCAGCTGGTGACAATGGCGACACTGGTGACACTG
>NW_023477396.1:0-2812 GCF_013731165.1 Rhagoletis pomonella | reverse complement strand
TGCCTATTTCTCGTTGTTCGCTTTGTGTTGCCGCAGTATTCGCCACACTGCCCTCCACCTAAGTCTGATCGTCCCGATCAGACACACTTGCCGCTCCAACCGCTGCAAGTCTTTCCAAGTGGACCACTTTCATCTTGGTCCTCGGTCTCCCCATTGTCTGGATTCGATGCACTGCGTCCTTCAGCCGCTTGTCAATCTTCGAATCTTTCCGGTCACGTCTTTGCTTAGAGGTGAAGCTTTTCTTCTTCTGTGACATGTACAACCGCAATGCGTTACTGGACATTGCTTCCGGCTTATCTCCGGGAGTGCACCATCTCACATGATCGTGCTTCTGCCGGCCACTGGTGGTGACCAGACCATGTCTCTTCTCGTGGGCACCCTTTTCGCCAGATCTATGCCGCATCCTCTGTCCATGACACCGAGGCTCCTGCCTTCGTGCTGCACTGCCTTTAGCACATCTTGCTAAATCCGGTTCCTCACGCTGAAACTTGCCCAGTGATTCCGCATCTCGCTCTTTCGCCGGCGTCAACCTCATTGACCGGACATGTATAACCTCATCCTTGGCTTCCGACTTAACTGCTCGCCTTTGCCGGCCACCTTTTCTGGGACACTTCAAAGCGCGGCTACTGTTTCCACAGCCGCTTCCATTTCCGGCCACCGGCGTATCACCATTGCAACATGATTCAGTGGCTTTCCTCCTGCCGGAAACACTGCCGGGCTCGCCATGACCACTTCCTTGTTGCGACCTCTTGTTCACTGAGCTGGCGGAACCGTCACGCTTTTCCTGTATCGGTGAACCACTTCCTTCTCCTGACGAAACCATCTCGTCTCCATCACTGTCAACCTCTTCCCAACTAACCACTTCCTTTTCTGGTGGAATCTTCGGCACTTCCTCTAAGACCAACCGTCTGCTGAAGCACTGGTTGTCGTAACCAACCCTAAGTGGCACTTCCTGTCGCCATAGGTTAGGATCATTCCCTGGAGGTCAATCTTCATGCCTTGCCCAAGTAGGAAATCCACGCCGATGATGACTTCATCCACAATGTCTGCGACAATAAACTTCGTGTACGAGGCCAACCCGTCGATTATTACCTCGCATAGTACTTCTCCTAACACTTGGGTTCGCTCACCAGTTGCAGTCTGCAGCTTTGCTCCAGGTAGTGGCTTCACATAAAAAGTAGTCACATCAGGTCGAATAATGGAATGTGACGCTCCAGTATCCACTGTCAGCACTCGCTCCTGCCCATTCACACATCCACCAATAGTGAGGTTGCTCGCATTCCGGCCAATTTGGGAGACGGAGATTATGGGCCCTTCAACTTCTGGAGCCAGCACGCGGCCCTTCCTGCTGACTCGTATCAGTTTAACGACTGATCGGAGTCGGGCTCGTCATCCTCAGTCCTGCGCTTACGTACTGCTGAACTGTTTGACCTGTTGGAACCCGTCTTACATTCGCGTGCGAAGTGGCCTGGTTTTCCGCAACTAAAACATTTTCTAGCACCATCCTTCCTCTCGGTTGCACCAGGAGTATTCTTCCCTGCCATCAACTTGAGTGTTTTCAGGATCTCGTTCATCACGTCAGGTGTTTCCACTTCTACTCGATGGGCTTTGTAGGCTGGTCTACTTAGGAGCGCTGCCGTTTCACGTGTCTGAGCATACGAGACCGTTTCAGCAAATGTTGGCTTTGGATTTGCATACGTCTCGCGCTTGGTATACACGTCCCGCATTCCGTTGATGAACCTCTGGATTTTTACTCTTTCGAGGTGCTCACCAGATGCATCTCCAATTGCCAAATGAGCCAACCTTTCAACCTCAGAGGCGAATTCCTGTAAAGTCTCATTGGATTTCTGGCAGCGATTCTCCAGTTCCATCTGGTAAATTTGTCTCCGGTGCTCGCTACCATAACGTCTTTCCACTGCACCCATTAACGCATCGTAACTGTTCCTTTCACAATCAGGAATAGTCTGCAAGATTTCCGCTGCAGGTCCTTTTAATGCAACGAACAGCGCAGCGGATTTATCCTCCATGCTCCAGTGATTTGCTGTAGCTGTCTTCTCAAACTGGAGCTTAAAGACTTGGAAAGGAATCGTGCCGTCAAAGGATGGAGTCTTTACCTTGGGCGCGCTGGTCGAAGAAGGTGGGCGATTCAACTGCATATCTCGGAGGCGACCTTCCAACTCTTCTACCTTAGCCTCGACTTTCTCCTGAATTAGCTCTTCGATTTTATCTTGTCGTTCCTCGATTTTATCCTGTCTCTCTCTGAGTTCCGCGTTATCTTTAAATAAATTCTCTTGTAGCTGAGTAATCTTTTCATCTAGCTGCGATGACATGTACGTTTTCTGTGCTTCCAGCTGCGAGGACATGCGTGTTTCCTGCACTTGCAGCTGGGATGAAATCTGTGATATGGCACCCAATAACATGTTCATGTCTATAGCCGTTGACGCACAAGGAGCCTTTCCCTGCTCTTCAAGCTTCGCTGATGTCTGTTCCACATCATTCGATGAACATGCAGCCTCATCCTTCTGTTCGTCCATTGCGGATGTATCGTCGGGTTTACCTTGGAAGTCGTATTTGTCCACGTCGATGCCTTCAGCTTCCATAGCCTCTCGCAACCGGGATAACAATTCCACTTTTCTTCCGGAGGTGGCCAAATTACGCTTTTCCAACTCCTGTTTCAGCTCCTCAATCTTTAAGTCCTGAATTTTCGTCATTTTCAGTAGTTTATCCTTCGGGATTTATTTAACAATCCCACTTCTGACACCAATTGTTACGATTATCCTCGAAACCTTGAGGGATTACCCAAATATACTCG
>NW_023477395.1:0-2812 GCF_013731165.1 Rhagoletis pomonella | reverse complement strand
ATTTAACTTAACAAAAATGTAGGTCCAGTTTTTAAATACCTAATTTTCAGCGGCCGGTTTTCACAAATTGACCAAAACTTTATGCCTAGATTTAAATGACTGAAACTGTATGGCCAGAGTTTAATTAATTTTAATTAACTAAAAATGTATGCCCAGTTTTTAAAAGGCGGAAAATTATGTCCAGTTTTTAAACTGAAAAAAAAGTCTCTTTAGTTTCGTGCATACCAAAAATGTATGTTCAGTTTTTTATATTTTTCAAAAATTCAGGCAAGTTCTGCAATTCACTTCCGAGCGAATTTCAACCCTATTAAATTTGAATTCAAAGTGACTGGTTGAAATTTACTCGGAAGTGAATTGCAGAACCTGCCGGATTATGTCCAATTTTTAGGTTGCAAAAAAATGTCAAGCGTTCATATAAATAGTCATTGTAGGCCACCATGACGATGACTTTAAGTTAATACATGTAACAACGGAGCTACACTGTTCTCAGCACCGCGAGACTCATTTAATAATTTCATTGAAAATCAAGATTGTCACTCGAAGAAAAAATATGAGTGCTGGATATGTCAATGCGGAGAATTTTGAGCAAGATGAAATTACATAATCAAAACCTACATGTATGTACATGTATATAGTTTCTTGCAGTTCTCACCCATTATACTTTGTTGCACATAATTAAGTTTCATATTTTGTGTCACTTGAGAGTCATGAGCATTAAAGCTTATATAGCATATGTGGAGGTTAAGCAGTGTTGCCAGGTTGATGATTTGACGATTTTTGTGATCCAATGACGATTTTTCTTTATGTGCAAATTTGGCTGGTTCTCAACTTTGAAGATAGTTACACAGACAACTAAAAATTGCAGTGTAAAAACTTTTTGATAGTTTACCATTTCTGCTAACATATAATTTTCGTATCGAAATTATATCATGTGGCAGCACTAATAGTAGTTATTGATAAGTAGTGTTATTCCTTGTTTCATCACTATTTGTGATGTTTTTGCCGGTCAAATTCGTAATTTTGGCATTGTGACGTTATGTCTTTAGCAAAACTTGTAAGTTTGAACAGTTTTAATACGCATCGTAGTTGCAGTTAGAAAAAAATTAAGATAAAAATGTGATTTTATTGCAATTAAAAATATTTTTGTTAAAAGTAATGTGAATTTTAAGAATTCGTAAAAAGATACATTTTTTATTTTTTACGTAAAGCAATCAGAAGCTAGAATAAAATAGAAAAAAAAAACTAAAAGCGCTTACTGGTTCTGTTTATTAACATTTTTTATATTTTGATGATTTTTACATGCAACTGACGATTTTTGAGAGCCAAACTGACGATTTCTCACTTCAATGAGCTGGCAACACTGGGTTAAAGTCAGAAAAAAAGGCGCCCATAACTGTGCTAGGTTTTACAATGTCAAACGTGTCTGGTTGATAAAGATAAATTAAGCGCAAAGCAGACATTGTAAAGAGTTTAAAATTTCTTTAACACAAAAAAAAAAAACAAAAAAAAGACAAATAGCACAAATAAGCTGCAAGAAATGGAAACAACAAGTAGCTATGTAGAACTTGAAGAGAATAAATAGAACAGGAGAGGAATACACAAACAAAAAATATACAAGGATGCTAGAAGAAGTTGACAGCTGCTATTAAACAAATAAATGTTGGTTTGGTTTGAGGATGTCGTCGCTATTTCGTGCTTTATTAATTTGTCTGCTCATTTTTGTTTTGAGTGTTTTTTTTTCTCGAGTCTGGCAACTTCAGTGGCAGCCAAATTATGCGAATTTTAATGAATGTACGTATTAATTAACAAAAATAGAATCAACCGAAAATGAAGCTAATGTCAGCACGCGACCGCGACAGCGCAAGTAGATATGTGTTAATTGGGTTTAAAAGTTTTTTTTTTAGAATAACGAAATTAAGGAACTGCGGTTTCTATAGCAAAAATCAGCACAGTTTTGGAAAAAATCCTGCGTCTTTCTTTCCTTTCAACGCACGAATCAATTTCAATTATGAAGGTCAAAGATCAACTTCAATGCGCGTTTGTAGACTTGTTTTGTGAGTGGTTTCATTAAGCGACCGCCGACATTGACAGCAGCTGATGAAGCGTAAAAAGTCAGTCAGCCTGTCATAATCGCAATGAAGGCAGCGTTGAAAAAAATGCGGGAAAAAAACGAGAAGGAAAAAATTCAGCAATAGAAAAAAACTGGTCAGTAATGAGCGACTAGAAAGGCTATAGAAAAATAGAAAGTAATGGAGAAGAAGTACATAGACTACGAAAATATGTAGGAAGGACAAAATTGAGTAGCGCCGCAACAGCAACATTTTTGTGGCTTTCAGCACAAACAGCGGTATTTCAGTCAAAGGCAAAGGAAATATGAAGCCGTGAAAGCTAAAACTGCATAGAAAAAATAAGGAAAAAGCAACCGTTCCAATGGCAAGGCAAAGAAGGGGAGCGACAGCCAGGCAAGGCAGGCCATCAGTAAGTGAGTAAGAGCAAATGGAACATGCTCCCTAATGGCATCATTATATAACAAATACAGGAAAGAATGTACGTAGACAAAGAATGTGGTAATAGGCAAGAGATGAAGGTGCGAGAAGAGGCTTAAGAATTGTGAAAAGTGTGTAAATTGTTGAGTGTCAGTGGCATATTTTGGTTGCTTTCGTTTTTTAAAGCTGCAAAAAAAAAAATTGCGCAGCGTAAATTTCGTTTTCTGCAAGTCTGCTTTCCTCTGTTACTCATTTTTTTTTTTTTTTTTTTTTTATTTAAATTAAGAAAAACACAAAGAATTTCTAAAATTTTTTACACTCCTTCC
>NW_023477394.1:409-2812 GCF_013731165.1 Rhagoletis pomonella | reverse complement strand
TGCCTATTTCTCGTTGTTCGCTTTGTGTTGCCGCAGTATTCGCCACACTGCCCTCCACCTAAGTCTGATCGTCCCGATCAGACATACTTGCCGCTCCAACCGCTGCAAGTCTTTCCAAGTGGACCACTTTGATCTTGGTCCTCGGTCTCCCCATTGTCTGGATTTGATGCACTGCGTCCTTCAGCCGTTTGTCAATCTTCAACGGATATTTCCAGTCAAGTCTTTGCTTGGAGGTAAAGCTTTGCTTCTGCTGCAACATGTACAACCACAATGCGTTACTGGACATTGCTTCCGGCTTATCTCCGGGAGTGCACCATCTCACATGGTCGTGCTTCTGCCGGCCACTGGTGGTGACCAGACCATGTCTCTTCTCATGGGCACCCTTTTCGCCAGATCTATGCTGCATCCTCTGTCCATGACACCCAGGCTCCTGCCTTCGTACTGCACTGCCTTTAGCGCATCTTGCTAAATCCGGTTTCTCACGCTGAAACTTTCCCAGTGTTTCCGCATCTCGCTCTTTCGCCGGCGTCAACCTCATTGACCGGACATGTATAACCTCATCCTTGGCTTCCGACTTAACGGCTCGCCTTTGCCGGCCACCTTTTCCGGGACACTTCAAAGCGTGGCTACTGTTTCCACAGCCGCTTCCATTTCCGGCCACCGGCGTATCACCATTGCAACGTGGTTCAGTGGCCTTCCTCCTGCCGGATACACTGCCTGCCCACTACCTTGTTGCGACCTTTTCTTCACTGAGCTAGCGGAACCGTCACGCTTTTCCTGTATCGGTGAACCGCTTCCTTCTCCTGACGAAACCACTTCGTCTCCATCACTGCCAAACTCCGCCCAACTAACCGCTTCCGTTTCTGGTGGAATCTTCGACACTTCCTCTAAGACTAACCGTCTGCTGCAGCACTGGCTGTCGTAACCAACCCTAAGTGGCACTTTCCTGTGACGATCTGTCAGGATCATTCTCTGGAGGTCAATCTTCATGCCTTGGCCAAGTAAGAAATCCACGCCGATGATGACTTCATCCACAATGTCTGCCACTATAAACTTAGTGTACGAGGCCACATCGTCGATTATTACCTCGCATGGTACTTCTCCTAATACTTGGGTGCGTTCACCAGTTGCAGTCTGCAGCTTTGCTCCAGGTAGTGGCTTCACATAAAAAGTGGCCAAATTCGGTCGAATAATGGAATGTGTCGCTCCAGTATCCACTGTAAGTACTCTTTCCTGCCCATTCACACATCCACCAATAGTGAGGTTGCTCGCATTCCGGCCGATTTGGGAGACGGAGATTATGGGCCCTTCAACTTCTGGAGCCAGCACGCGGCCCTTCCTGCTGGCACGTTTTAGTTTAACGACTGATTGGAGTTCGCTTCGTCTCCTTCAGCCCTGCGTTTGCGTCCTGCTGAATTGTTTGACCTGTTGGAACCCGTCTTACATTCGCGTGCGAAGTGGCCTGGTTTTCCGCAACTAAAGCATTTTCTAGAACCATCCTTCCTCTCGGTTGCACCAGGAGTATTCTTCCCTGCCATCGACTTGAGTGTTTTCAGGATCTCGTTCATCACGTCCGGTGTTTCCACTTCTACTCGATGGGCTTTGTAGGCTGGTCTACTTAGGAGCGCTGCCGTTTCACGTGTCTGAGCATACGAGACCGTTTCAGCAAATGTTGGCTTTGGATTTGCATACGTCTCGCACTTGGTATACACGTCCCGCATTCCGTTGATGAACCTCTGGATTTTTACTCTTTCGAGGTGCTCACCAGATGCATCTCCAATTGCCAAATGAGCCAACCTTTCAACCTCGGAGGCGAATTCCTGTAGAGTCTCGTTGGATTTCTGGCAGCGATTTTCCAGCTCCATCTGGTAAATCTGTCTCCTGTGCTCGCTACCATAACGTCTTTCCACTGCACCCATTAACGCATCGTAACTGTTCCTTTCACAATCAGGAATAGTCTGCAAGATTTCCGCTGCAGGTCCTTTTAATGCAACGAACAGTGCAGCGGATTTATCCTCCATGCTCCAGTGATTTGCTGTAGCTGTCTTCTCAAACTGGAGCTTATAGACTTGGAAAGGAATCGTGCCGTCAAAGGATGGAGTCTTTACCTTGGGCGCGCTGGTCGAAGAAGGTGGGCGATTCAACTGCATATCTCGGAGGCGACCTTCCAACTCTTCTACCTTAGCCTCGACTTTCTCCTGAATTAGCTCTTCGATTTTATCTTGTCGTTCCTCGATTTTATCCTGTCTCTCTCTGAGTTCCGCGTTATCTTTAAATAAATTCTCTTGTAGCTGAGTAATCTTTTCATCTAGCTGCGATGACATGTACGTTTTCTGTGCTTCCAGTTGCGAGGACATGCGTGTTTCCTGCACTTGCAGCTGGGATGAAATCTGTGATGACATC
>NW_023477394.1:0-309 GCF_013731165.1 Rhagoletis pomonella | reverse complement strand
GGACGAACAGAAGGATGAGGCTGCATGTTCGTCCAAGGATGTGTCGTCGGGTTTACCTTGGAAGTCGTATTTGTCCACGTCGATGCCTTCAGCTTCAATAGCCTCTCGCAACCGGGATAAAAATTCCACTTTTCTTCCGGAGGTGGCCAAATTACGCTTTTCCAACTCCTGTTTCAGCTCCTCAATCTTTAAGTCCTGAATTTTCGCCATTTTCAGTAGTTTATCCTTCGGGATTTATTTAACAATCCCACTTCTGACACCAATTGTTACGATTATCCTTGAAACCTCGTCCGGATTTCCCAAATCCCT
>NW_023477393.1:0-2812 GCF_013731165.1 Rhagoletis pomonella | reverse complement strand
ACTATTCAGAACGAAAAATGACACTGAAGATGGCACAACGCCGAAACAGGTTTGTCTCCAAATCAAATTTGACAAGGGATGACTGAAAATCGTTCCACATTACATAACAAAATAAAAAGTAAATTTTGTGTCAAAATTAAAAAAAAAAAATACCCATTCCGTATACGCCCCGCAGACGTAGCTTATACTTTTAGGGTTAACCCTTTCAGTACAAAAATTCAACCACTGGTTATAAAAAATTTTAAATATGTATATCCATGAAATTTTTGAAAATGACATTTTAATAGATACGCTGGGAAGAAGTTAAGAAAATGTTTAAATTTATATTTTGCTACCTACTTCACCGATTTGAAATCTGAAAACTATACATTTCATGAGCATGAAATGGTATTATAACTTTGCCCCGATATTTATAAGTACAGTATATTTTGCTTAGCTGCCCATCCACCTTTGCACGAAAAACTTCTGCGCTTAACCGAAAAAAGCACTTAAGCGAATTTTCTTCACTACTTCAATGAGGAAGGTATACGAATCCCTATGAAACCAAATAATGGAGGAGCACTTATAATAATAGATTGGCGCTTACACATATGTTAGTGTTTGACCGAGCTTCTCCTCCGACTTGTGGTGTGCACCTTGATGTTTTCACACAAAGCGGAGGGACCTGCACTTTTACGCGAGAAGCTGTTTTTCATGGCAGAAATACACTCGGAGGTTTGCCATTGCCTGCCGAGGGACGACCGCTGTTAAGAAAAAACGTTTTTTCTATATTTTTGCGATGTTGCTTTGACCAGGGCTTGAACCCAGGTGCTGATGAGTGAAAGCGCGCACTGCTTACCACTACACCACGGCGGCCGACGGAGCACTTACCACGTAGAAATTACTGCAAGCGAAATTTTTTCCGAATGGCATCTAATTATCTATATACATAACTAAATAAAATGATAGCCGCTTTCGTTATTCTGCAACATGAGCAAAATAAATAAAAGCTTGTGTTTTTTTTTAAGCCAGGTATCGCTAATGTGCAGGTATGTTGGATGCATCTATCGGAGCCGTTTCCTTATAAGTGATAAAAAATAATGCCGCTGATGCACATTTTGGGGTAGGTATCTTAAATGTGCACTTAAGCATAACGGCAGCAAAGCAAAATATACTGTACCAGAATAAGAAGAGATAGACTCATGAAAATGTAAGTACACATATGTATGTGACCAGAACATCGAGCTGAGCCGACTAACGCTAGTCGCACATTGCATCCGATAGGACGACCGATTTCGGCCGGCAAATTTGACCGTCCGAATTGATGCGCACACTTACCCAGATTATTTGCCGACCGTATTTGCACACACAAATCTAGTTTTCATTACAATTTTGTAAGCAGTGAAATATTTTGATATATTTTAATTGAAATACTCTAAGCATGTGATTTATCATAGTTGCCAACTTGGTGCTTTAAGCACTAGATTTAGTGCTTTTTGAAAATTAAAACGCCAAAAAAAATTATTTAATGCCTTTTTTAGTGCTTTTTTTCTGAACTAAAATTACTCCGATATAGTTAAAACCTGAAATAATTTTTAATATTTAAAGGTGTGGCAGCACTGAATTTACAAAAATCTACAAATTTACATTACGCGCCTAATCATAGTAGAGTAATCGTTTTGTCATGTCAAAACGAATGCATGACGTCTCGAATTCTGCACACTTGGGCGCACTGCGTAAGCCCGCACATTACACATTTTCTGGCCGGTCTTTCTCACTAATACACTTCCGCGAACATTTCTGCAACGTTTATGGCTTAATACAATTGGCACGAGTTTTAGCATAAAATCATTCATTTTTAAATATTTCCTACTGAAATGACAAATAATTTTTATTTGGAGCACAAAAAAGTAAACAAATGCCGATATCAAAACGGCAAGCGCCTTACATGGTTGGGCGCTTCGATTCATGAAGTTTTTATGATTAGGCGAAAAAATGATTATGAATCGTAGTATACAGAGCTTCATTGAAATACATGTGTTCGGTATAAAAGCTTCATACTTTAGTACGCCGGAACGATTACACTACTATAATTAGGCGCTTAATGTGCGGAGTGCCTTAGTAGATATGCGAGTAAGTTAAGTATTTCTTGTTTTCTTTTCTAATTATTTGTAAAAATTTTTATTTTTGTACCACCTGAGTAAAACACATCGTTCCTTGGTGCTGAATCCAAATCTGGCCGAACAATTGCTCTAGCACTAGTATTTTGAGATATCCCAACCTCAAAGTGTCAAAATCACGGTTTTTGGCGATATTTATTTGAGGTTTTATAATGAAAACATAAATTTGTTTTGCTCATTTCTACTTGAGGCATGATTTTCGTTGGTTGGGATTCGATTTTTCTTTCTTGAGATATATCAGTTTTAATGTGCAGTACTTCGGTATTACGTCATAAGCATGGGTCATTATAGCATGTGTAGAGGCCATACAATCGATATGAGCAAAAAGGTTTTGTTTATTGATTTATGTATGCATTCTTGTAAATATTGTAAATTTTTTGTTTTTGTTAAATACATACACACTGTTATGAAAAAAGCATCCATTGATTCAAAACCATTTGGTGCTTTTAGTGTGGTAAAACGCTTTTTTTCCAAGTTTTTGGTGCTTTTTGAAAATCAAAAGTTTCTCAACACTGTGATTTATATGTAATTTTTTTGTTTTTACACCTAATAAGTTAATTTTTCGCAGTCCATTTTGGTACTTTTCACCTGACATCGGACGAGAAAAACAAACATGTTTGAACGGCCGATGTCGGTCCGGTTATCGGTTTATG
>NW_023477392.1:0-2812 GCF_013731165.1 Rhagoletis pomonella | reverse complement strand
ATATCAATCCCTCTAAGTTTACCTTAAAATGGTTCCAGGTATACGACGCGTAAACATGTAACCTTCTTGGAGGTGCCACGGTGGGTTCTAATATTTCCAACTCAAATTTAGTAACCTGGCCTTGATAAAATACCACTTCTCATTACTGTAGCAAATGCCTCAAGAGAGCTTTAGATTATAAGGCCGAACCCGGCTCTCCCTTTTCCATTAAATGAAATTTTTTCTATCAGTAAGGCACTTATAAAATAAATCTCCATAACAAATTTAAAGTACTTCCAAAGATTTTCTATCCTTCCAGAGATATGTATTAAGAAATTTTTATTATGTCTGGGAGGCGACATGCCTCCTTTTTTAATAACTCACATTTTTTCCATGAGCAATTGAAACATTTTGTATACACAACTCCATACCAAGTTCCAGTATTCTTCCACAAACACTTCCAGGGATATGTGGCAAGAAAAAGTCAATTTGCACAGAAAGTGCCACGCCCCTTTTTCTTATAACCCTAATCTTCTTTCATGAATTTAGAATTGATTTTACATATCCCAGTACCAAGTCCAGTACTCTACCATGAACACCTATAGAGATGTGCAGTATTAAAGTAAATTTGTACGGGAGGTACCATGCCCCCTTTTCGAATAACGCTAATTTTTCTCCATGAGTAGGGAATTAATTTTTGCAATAAACACCTCCAGAGATATGCAGCAAACAAAAATCAATTTGCATGGGAGTTGCCACATCACCTTTTCCAATAACTCTCATTTTTCTCCATGAGTATGGTATTAGTTTCACATACATACATGCATATGTATTTGCATACCAACCTTGAGTACTTTACCCCAAACATTTGAAGGGATATGCAATATGAAACTTTCCGTCAGTATGGGAGGTGCTACGCCTCTTTTCCAAAAACGTCAATTTTTCTCCGTCAATATGAACATGATTTCACACAGTGCTGGAAAACTGTTAATCTGATTAACGATTAAAAATTACCGATTAAAATGTTAATCGCGTTTGACGATTAAAATTAATTAGTCGTTATCAACTGTACGATTAATGATAACATTTTTGAATCGTTAATTGCCGGCTGCGATTACGTTTAATTAATTTAAAACATTAATCGTTAATCCAATTAAAAATAAAATCTGATTAATTTGTCTAGTTTGTCCGAGTTTGAAACCAAACACCAGTTATAGTAATTATTTTGGGTTTTACGCTTATGAAGAGCACATAATATAAAAAATTATAATTATTGTTATTAGTAATACATAAACTGGGAACTTTTACAAACTTAGTTTGTAAAACGTTTGTTGGTATATATCTTAATGAAAATGCACACCAAATTGCTTAGATGGATGAGGAAACCCGACTTAGCCATTCCGGATTAACTTGCTTTGTGTGCACAGGGAAATTCCAGCATAACTTAATTAATCACCAAACCTACTTGATCAGAATTGATCAGACTGTTTAGTCAGATTAAAATTAATCATGATACACTGTAATCAGATTGAATTAACCGAATTAAATAACTGATTAAAACATCAATCGATTAATGCCATCACTGATTTCACATACATATCACTATACCAAGTTTCAGTTCTCTCCCACAAATACTTCCAGAGATATGTATGTAATATGAAAATTCCAATTTGTATGGGAGGGGCCCTGAGTTATCGGACTTACTTTCAGTCTAAGACCATCCTTCCGAAATCCGTAGTAAGTGTACTAAATTTCGTTCTGATCGGAAAACCGATTAAGGAAGTAGCCTATTTTTCAATCCAGGTCATAAGCTATCTGTGTGCAAACTTTCATGCAAATCAGTTCAGTCATTTACGCGTATTAATGTAATTAAACTTTCCTAATACGTGATAACTCTTAAAATAGTAGCCCATTTTCCAACATAGGTCATAAGCTATCTCTGTGCGAAATGTCATGCAAATCTGTTCAGTCGTTTCCGCGTATTAATTTAATTAAAACTTTTTTAACAGGTGGCAACTCTTCCAAAAAATTAGCCTATTTTCCACTGTAGGTGCAGGTCATAAGCTATCTGCTTGCAAAATTTCATGCAAATCCGTTCAGACTTTTCCGCGTATTAATTTAATTAAACTTTTTTAGCAGGTGGTAATTCTTAAAAAAAGTAGCCTATTTTTCAACTTAGCTCACAAGCTATCTGTGCGAAAACTTCCATGCAAATCAGTTCACTCATTTCCGCGTATTAATTAAATTAAACATTTCTAACAGGTGGCAACTCTTAAAAAAAGTAGCCTACTTTCCAACTTAGGTCATAAGCTATCTGAGTGCAAAATTTCATGCAAATCCGTTTAGTGGTTTCCGTGTAGTAATTTAATTAAACTTTTTTTAACAGGTGGCAACTCTTCCAAAAAATTCGCCTATTTTCCACTGTAGGTCATAAGCTATCTGCTTGCAAAATTTCATGCAAATCCATTCAGTCGTTTCCGCGTATTAATTTAATGAAACTTTTTTAACAGGTGGCAACTCTTAAGAAACGTAGCCTGTTATCCAATCTAGGTCATAAGCTATCTGTATGCAAATTTTCATGAAAATCCTTTCAGTCGTTCCCGCATATTAAATAAACTAAACTTTTTTAACAGGCGGTAACTCTTAAAAAATAGCCTATTCACCAATCTGGCCCATAAGCTATCTGCGTACCAAATTTCATACAAATCCGTTCAGTCGTTTCCGCGAGATGATTTCCCAAACATCCAAACATACAAACTTTCTCATTTATAATAACTATTAGTAAGATGATGCTAAAGATATTATTGCTTATGAGAAAATTGCGCTAGAGCAA
>NW_023477391.1:0-2813 GCF_013731165.1 Rhagoletis pomonella | reverse complement strand
ATAAATTATCATTGTTTTTAGGTGGAAAAATAAAACTCAAAATTAATGATAATCTCTGCGCGAAAAAATAAAAATCATAAAATAATTATTATTTATAATCCCAAAAATAAAAATCAAATAATAATTATTTCCGTTTGTGCGAAAAAATAAAACTCATTAATAATTCATAAAACAATGATTAAATGCTGATTTAAAATATTTTACTCATAATAATTACCTTCCCTGCTTTTAAAATTTGAAATAAAATAGTTTAGTGAAAGTACCACATTTCACTGCTTTTGGACTGGTGCGGGCATAGTTACTATCGGACTGGTTCGTTTTTTGGCGAAAAAGAACTAGTACTGAACTAGAAATTCGGTTCACTAGTTCGTGTTTTCCCTACAGGGATAGATTGGCGCTTACACATATGTTAGTGTTTGGCCGAGCTTCTCCTCCGACTTGTGGCGTGCGCCTTGATGTTGTCACACAAAGCGGAGGGACCTACAGTTTTACGCCGACTCCGAACGGCAATTGTGTTTTTATGAGAAGCTGTTTTTCATGGCTTAAATACACTCGGAGGTTTGCCATTGCCTGCCGAGGGACGACCGCTGTTAAGAAAAAACCTTTTTTCTATATTTTTTGCGATGTTGCTTTGACCAGGTCTTGAACCCAGGTAGTGATGAGTGAAAGCGCGCACTGCTTACCACTACACCACAGCGGCCTGTGTTCATATGTCCTCTAAAAAGGATCCAAATTAAAGCAACATCCTAATATCTATAATAATATCGCATGGAACACTGCATATAATGCCAATTTTTTTGCGGAAAGGTAATTTAAGGTATTTTAAATTAATACTCACTTATCAACAGCTATGCTAATACATACGATGAATTAAGTAAACTTACCTTGCGTGTTGTTATTTTTTTAATGCATAAAAAATTCCTCTAAAAAATAATAAAATCTTAATAGATAAATCTCTCATTGGAGACATAGTATAAATCACTTTTATGAAGGATTCCTTAGACATATACATAAATTCATAGTAAAATTACACAGAATTCCAATTACGGAGGGAAAATACACCGAAATATAGGTATTATGAAATTTTTACACACATATATGTACATATGTACCTATGTATGTATATGCTAAATAATGGCAGTGAGACATTTTGACTAGTTTCGCCTATTCTGTTCATTGATTATTTTTCGAATAAATTTATATAAAAGTCTAATTCATAAATTTATAAACTGTATATGTACAAAAATCGTCATTTCAAATTTTGCACAAAAATTATAAAAATTCGGTAGGTTTTCCCAACAACAAACTTTCAATTCAGAATTTTTAAGAAGATTCCATGTTTTCAATTTCATGCATTTTTTCCATATAAAGTGTGTACGAAAATTTTTTAATGGATGAAAATATATGCCACCGTCAGAAAAAAATTATCAAAAAGCGTCGGCAGAAACTTACACTTTTATTTAATGGACTATAAAACTGCAAACTTAGAATCTTTCTAAAAATTCTGAATAAAAAGCTTGTTGTCGCGAAAACTTAAATTTCGTACTGCATATTCACAATAGAATTCAGCCGTTTGTAAATATTTAATTTTTAGTGCGTTTATTTTTGCCTTTTTATATATTTTTTTTTTAATCTATAATGTGGTATGTAATTTTTTGTTACATAGTGGCCTTTTATTTGAAATTTCTGTATTTTATGATTGTGCCAAAACAAGATGAATTGTGCCAAAAGTGCATCTGTGAATGAAAGTGCCAAAAATGGCACTATTGTGCCTCCTTTTCATCACTGGTATCTAATATCATAAAATAAATGTACCTTAATGAGACAGATTGTACCTAAAAAAAGCTATATCAGTTATTTGTAGTTTTTTTTTTTATAAATTTTAATTAAAACATGAATACAAAAGAGCATGACTCATTTTTTTTTTAACTGAGCCTATCTCTATAGCAGGGTTGTTGCGAATATTCGCATTCGCAACCGCGGAGCTCCGCATTAATTTCAACATTCGCATTCGCTTTCGCATTCGCAATAATCAATGCGGAGCTTTTGCGAATGCGAATGTTGTGCAAGTGCACCGATAAAACGTATATTTGGCAAACAAAATGACAAATTGTAGCCAATATTTTTGCCTGAGTTCGTGGGAGTATTTGTGTAACAAAACTGGTCAAATGTCATATTTATCAACTTTGATAACAATGTCTTTAAACATATTAGCGGTACTCACTTTCCATAGCATTTTAGGTGTAAAGTTGCTACGTAGCAATCAAGCACGCGTTTTGTTGTTGTTCAACAGCAACAAAACAAGTGGTATATTGCTACGTAGCAACTTTACACCTGAAATGCTACTCAACGGGAGCCCCCTAATTATTTCTTAAGCTATATAACTGAGCTATCAATGGGCAGCCATACAAGTTCCAACTTCTACTTGACCTTTGACGTACGTCAAAGAGAACATAGTATTTTTATACCCGAGCGCACTTGTGCACAAGGGTATTATAACTTTGTTCACATAACGGTTGTTTGTAACAGGCAAAACGAATCGAGATAGATATAGACAAATGTATACATAAATGATCAGAATGAAAAGAGAAATCGATTAAGCGGTGACTGTCTGTCCGTCCGTCCGTCTGTGCACACGATAACTCGAGTAAAAATTGAGATATCTTAACGAAACTTGGTATGTGCACTTCTTTCGGGCGTAGGACGGATGGTATTGAAAATGGGCAAAATCGGACAATAACCACGCCTACCTCCCATATAACGGTAATTTTCAGAAATACAAAAACTGCGATATTTTAGTAACTACTGAAGAT
>NW_023477390.1:0-2813 GCF_013731165.1 Rhagoletis pomonella | reverse complement strand
TAAGGGTCAAAACATCCGAACGGCCAACGGGGGAGAAACTGAAGTAGGTGTCATCACGCTTCCCGTCTGGTGGGATAACGTCACTAGGAACTTAAGAGTTTTTAATTGTGTCAGGCCTTCAACAAGAGGTATACTTAGGTGTCGATTTTTGGCAGGCGTTTGGTATGTGTGTTGTGCATAAAGGGTCGGTTACAAGTGTGAATGGAAATGTTGTATCAGAGCTCGTACCCGTCGAAGGAGACTTAACGTTTGACGCGGTACAACATGACCTGACCCATGACCAAAGCCTGGCTTTGGAGCGAGTAAAGGCCCAGTTTCCGTCTTTTGCTGTTCTAGGGCTAGGGAAAACTGATAAAGAAGAACATATTATAGAAGTCACCAATGAGAATCTGCCGGTAAAGCAAAGGCACTACCCGATTTCGCCGGCCATTCAGAAGCTTGTATATAACGAATTGGATAGGATGTTAGATATGGGTGTGATTGAAGAAAGCAACGGCAGCTGGAGCTCTCCCGTATCACTTGTGGTGAAGGGAACGAAGAACCGGTTGTGCTTGGATGCCAGGAAAATAAATGAAAGAACAGTAAAAGATGCGTACCCCCTCCCCCATATTGATGGAATTTTAAGCCGGCTGCAAAACACCCGCTTTATATCAGCAATTGACTTGAAGGACGCCTTCTGGCAGATACCTCTAGAAAAGAAGTCCAGAGAGAAAACACCCTTCACGGTACCCGGTAGACCGTTATTCCAATTTACCGTCATGCCTTTTGGGCTGTGTAACGCAGCGCAACGTATGTGTAGGCTTATGGACAAGGTTATTCCCGCTTCTTTACGTGAGTCTGTGTTCGTGTATTTAGATGATTTGCTTGTTTGCTCTGTCGATTTTTTGTCCCATTTAGATTTGTTAGGAAAGGTTGGTAGGTCCCTTCGTGAAGCAAAATTGACGATTAACGTGGAAAAAAGCAAATTCTGCTTTAAAGAAGTTAGGTATCTCGGTTACGTGGTTGGCAACGGTTGCATCCGCACAGATGCAAGCAAAATCGCCGCCGTCAGAGATTTTCCGGAACCACGAACCCCGAAGCAGCTCAGACGGTTCCTGGGGATGTCCGGCTGGTACCGTAGATTCATACAGGGCTACGCGACCATTGCAGCCCCGCTGCATGACTGCCTCACGAAAGACAAAGTCAGAAGATTTACGATGACGGACGAAGCCCGGAAGGCGTTTGACCGAATAAAGCAGAGCTTGATCTCAGCACCTGTGTTAACGCATCCGGACTTCGATAGGCATTTCTATATCCAATGTGATGCATCAACGGACGGTGTGGGAGGGGTACTCTTCCAATTAGATGACGAAGGCAACGAGCGTCCGATAGCCTATGTTTCGGAGAAATTAAATAAGGCGCAACGCAACTACAGCATCACCGAGTTGGAATGTTACGCGGCGGTGCTTAGTGTAAAGAGATTTAGGCCTTATGTTGAGGGACTTCCTTTTACGGTGATCAACGACCACGCGAGCCTGAAATGGTTAATGAACCAGAAAGACTTGTCTGGCAGACTCGCAAGGTGGAGTCTAAAATTGCAAAGCTTCAATTTTGACATACAACATCGAAAGGGGTCCCAGAACATTGTGCCAGATGCATTATCTCGCGCCGACATGGAAGAAATTACGAAGAACAGCCGGATACTTGATGTGTGTCTCGATTCGCCATTCTTCAAAACGGAAGAGTACGAAGAACTAAAGAAAACAGTAACTGATAACGCAGACAAACTACCTGAACTGACCATGTCGGATGGTTACGTGTATAGACGGACGCAGTTTAGCACGGGGATAGCCTTCAGCAGGACCACGCCTGGAAGCTCTGGGTTCCGACGGAGCTGCGTCGTGGGTTAGTGGAATCATCACATGACTCACCGTCTGCTGGTCACGGAGGGATACACAAAACTTTAACCAGGATAAGGGAAAGATATTATTGGCCGGGAATGGTGGCAGATGTCAAAAATTGCGAAATTTGTAAAGGTAACAAAACCCAGAATGCATTTCATAAGCCTTTAATGGGGAGACAACACGTAACCGAGAGACCTTTTCAACGTTTATTTATTGATTTTATGGGTCCATTCCCACGTTCGCGTATTGGTAATGTCTTTGTATTTGTGTGTTTAGACCATTTCACCAAATTTGTGTTCTTGAAACCCGTGAGAAGTGCCACTTCAGCCAATGTCATAAAATTTTTAGAAGAAGAAGTATTCCATATTTTCGGTGTACCGGAATACATACACTCGGATAATGGCAAGCAATTCGTGTCAGATATGTTTCATGCATTTTTAGCAAAGTACGGAACGACTCACATCAGGACAGCTTTTTACTCGCCTCAGGCTAATGCGGCCGAAAGAGTAAATCGCTCCGTCTTGCAAATCGTGAGGTCGTATATACGCGAGAAACAGAGGGACTGGGATCGGCACATCAGCGATGCTGCTTTTGCCCTCCGAAGCGCAATACACACGGCAATTAATACCTCCCCGTTCTGTGCCCTCTTCGGTATGCCAATGATACAGCATGCTGCATCATACGAGCTATACCGAAATTGGGTATGGTCAGGGAGGCAGACTACGAGGTCGAAACCGTACAAGACAGGTCCCAGTTAATTAGAGAAAAAATTATGAAAGAGCTGAAGTTGGCGTACGAGCGAAGCAAAAATGTATAAAATACGAGAAGTAGGGAAGTTAGGTTTCAAGTTGGACAAGTGGTATACCGCCGAAATTTCAAGCAGAGTTCTAAGATAGAAAACTATAACCCAAAACTAGCACCAAAGCAGAT
>NW_023477389.1:0-2813 GCF_013731165.1 Rhagoletis pomonella | reverse complement strand
ACACTGCCCTCCACCTAAGTCTGATCGTCCCGATCAGACACACTTGCCGCTCCAACCGCTGCAAGTCTTTCCAAGTGGGCCACTTTCATCTTGGTCCTCGGTCTCCCCATTGTCTGGATTCGATGCACTGCGTCCTTCAGCCGTTTGTCAATCCTATATGGACCTTTCCAGTTACGATGTTGTTCGGAGGTGAAGCCTTTCTTCGGCTGCGGCATGTGCAACAACACCGAATCACCTTCCTGTAGCTCTTCTCGGCTCGATGCGTTACTGGACATTGCTTCCAGCTTATCTCCGGTGGTGCACCATCTCACATGGTCGTGCTTCTTCCGGCCACTGGTGGTGACCAGACCATGTCTCTTCTCATTATCACCCTTTTCGCCAGATCTATGCCGCAACATCTGTCCATGACACCCAGACTCCCGCCTTCGTGCTGCACTGTCTTTAGCACATCTTGCTACATCCAGATCCTTACGCTGAAACTTCCGCCGTCGTTTCATATCTCGCTCTTCCGCCGATGCTAACTTCATTGCCCGGATATGTATAATCTCAACCTTGGCTTCCGGTTTAACTGCTCGCCTTTTCCGACCACTTTTTCGGGACACTTCAATGCGCCCCTACTGCTTTCACAGCCGCTTCCATTTCCGGCCACCGGCGTATCACCATTGCAACGTGGTTCAGTGGCTTTCCTCCTGCCGGAAACACTGCCTGGCTTGCCATGACCACTTCCTTGTTGCGACCTCTTCTTCACTGAGCTAGCGGAACCGTCACGCTTTTCCTGTATCAGTGAACCGCTTCCTTCTCCTGACGAAACCACTCCGTCTCCATCACTGCCAACCTCCTCCCAACTAACCGCTTCTGTTTCTGGTGGAATCTTCGGCACTTCCTCTAAGACCAACCGTCTGCTGAAGCACTGGTTGTCGTAACCAACCCTAAGTGGCACTTTCCTGTCGCCATAGGTTAGGATCATTCCCTGGAGGTCAATCTTCATGCCTTGCCCAAGTAGGAAATCCACGCCGATGATGACTTCATCCACGATGTCTGCGACAATAAACTTCGTGTACGAGGCCAACCCGTCGATTAATACCTCGCATAGTACTTCTCCTAACACTTGGGTTCGCTCACCAGTTGCAATCTGCAGCTTTGCTCCAGGTAGTGGCTTCACATAAAAAGTAGTCACATCAGGTCGAATAATGGAATGTGACGCTCCAGTATCCACTGTCAGCACTCGCTCCTGCTCATTCACACATCCACCAATAGTGAGGTTGCTCGCATTCCGGCCAATTTGTGAGACGGAGATTATGGGCCCTTCAACTTCTGGAGCCAGCACGCGGCCCTTCCTGCTTGCACGTTTTAGTTTAACGACTGATTTGAGTTGGATTCGTCTCCCTCAGCCCTGCGTTTGCGTCCTGCTGAGTGGTTGAGCCTACTGGAACTTGCGCTGCAATCGCGGGCGAAGTGGCCTGGTTTTCCGCAATTAAGGCATTTCCTAGCACCATCTTTTCTCTCGGTTGCACCAGGAGTATTCTTATCTGCCATCGACTTGAGTGTTTTCAGGATCTCGTTCATCACGTCAGGTGTTTCCACTTCTACTCGATGGGCTTTGTAGGCTGGTTTACTTAGGAGCGCTGCAGTTTCACGTGTCTGAGCATACGAGACCGTTTCAGCAAATGTTGGCTTTGGATTTGCATACGTCTCGCGCTTGGTATACACGCCCCGCATTCCGTTGATGAACCTCTGGATTTTTACTCTTTCGAGGTGCTCACTAGATGCATCTCCAATTGCCAAATTAGCCAACCTTTCAACCTCGGAGGCGAATTCCTGTAGAGTCTCGTTGGATTTCTGGCAGCGATTTTCCAGCTCCATCTGGTAAATCTGTCTCCTGTGCTCGCTACCATAACGTCTTTCCACAGCACCCATTAACGCATCGTAACTGTTCCTTTCACAATCAGGAATAGTCTGCAAGATTTCCGCTGCAGGTCCTTTTAATGCAACGAACAGTGCAGCGGATTTAACCTCCATGCTCCAGTGATTTGCTGCAGCTGTCTTCTCAAACTGGAGCTTAAAGACTTGGAAAGGAATCGTGCCGTCAAAGGATGGAGTCTTTACCTTGGGCGCGCTGGCCGAAGAAGGTGGGCGATTCAACTGCATATCTCGGAGGCGACCTTCCAACTCTTCTACTTTAGCCTCGACTTTCTCCTGAATTAGCTCTTCGATTTTATCTTGTCGTTCCTCGATTTTATCCTGTTTCTCTCTGAGTTCCGCGTTATCTTTAAATAAATTCTCTTATAGCTGAGTAATCTTTTCATCTAGCTGCGATGACATGTACGTTTTCTGTGCTTCCAGCTGCGAGGACATGGGTGTTTCCTGCACTTGCAGCTGGGATGAAATCTGTGATATGGCACCCAATAACATGTTCATGTCTATAGCCGTCGACGCACAAGGAGCCTTTCCCTGCTCTTCAAGCTTCGCTGATGTCTGTTCCACATCATTCGATGAACCAGCAACCTCTTCCTTGTCTTTGTCCTTCAAGGATGCCTCGTCGTCCTCACGATGGAAGTCGTGTTTGTCAACGTCGATGCCTTCCTTTTCCATAGCCTCCGCAACCGTGATAGCAACTCCACTTTTCTTCCGGAGGTTGCTAAATTTCAGTAGTTTATCCTTCGGGATTTATTTAACAATCCCACTTCTGACACCAATTGTTACGATTATCCTCGAAACGTTGAGGGATTTCCCAAATATACTCGGGCTCGTATCGCTGGATTGTTAAATAAATGCTAACGATGACCAAATTGTAGTACAATTAACTTTATTGT
>NW_023477388.1:0-2813 GCF_013731165.1 Rhagoletis pomonella | reverse complement strand
TGGAGGTGGTAGGGATCGATCTCATATAACCCCTCACCAAATTTCAGTGGTCTAACATAAATACTTCCAGAGATAAGGACAATGAAAAATTCCATTTGTATGGGAGGTGCCACGCCCCCTTTATATATCAAAATATTTTTTACCCTGTGACCATCCCTGGAAGATATCCAGTGCGTGTGTAAAATTTGGTTACGATCGGCTTATTCGTTTAGGAGCCAAGTGTGTCTATAGGTACATACATAATTTGAATTTTATATATATAGATATTGTTTGCTCAAATTTATACATGCATATGTTGACTCCAGCAATGTATTTGGGCTGGGGTAAGCTAGCTAAATAATTGAGATACGGGTAGTTATTAAAATGGCCTTTGTGGAGCTGAAAGCAAAGTATCAAACGTGTCACATTGGAAATTCAATGCCGCAAACTCCGCATCAGCGTCACCCTGTGTCAACATTTCAATAAAATAAACAATCAACAAAAGCAAATACATACGAATGAATTTCTGTTGCATTTGTCGTATCCAAAGTATTGACAGCCATACTTTGTAAATAAAAGTCAAATAAATGCAATAAAAGCGATTTCCAATAAAGCGAGAAAACGAGAAAAATACACACATACGCACAAATGTTGGCATGTACTATGACACTTGCGAAGATAAAAAGCACTAAGCGCAGCAAAGCATTGCATACATAAATGCCGCGATAAAGTAGTGCAAGCGAAAAAATGCGCACAAATCAATTCTACTAAAATAGACAATGAGAACTTCAGTCGTTGCTATGTATTTATCTACTAAACTGTAGCGAACTGTACTGAGCTGAACTGCACCGCTTGGGCAAATGCGATAAAAGGCAATGAAAGTGAAATAAAATAATGTAAAATGGTACGAATACTTAATATGTATAAATAAGTGCTGGGCTTTAAATATATAATGCACAATTATTATTAGCACTGACGAGATTTGTTTGCGATTTTGCGTCGACCGACGGACAGGACAGCTGGCTGGCTAGATAAGCTTGTTTGTGTGATATTTTTTTCCTCTCATTTGATTGTTTGTTTGCTTTGTTTTTTTTTATCTTTATCTGTCTCTCTCGCTGGTTGCATTTGCACTTGATGCAACCGCAATATGTTCCAGCTCAAAGCCGATTAAATAGACTAACAAAATAATCGCTTATTTATATATGTATGTATGTACTTACTAAGTGCACTTTGTGGCCATGAGCAGTGTACGCCCCGTAAACTGGAGATATCAGTTTTCCATAATATAAATTAATATATGAATATATGTATGTATGTATGTATGTATATGCATTGAGATATAATTACATTATTATTATGCATACTAGGGTCATTTGTATTCACATGAATATTTCGCGGCTTTTAACGCCCTTAATTGAGAAGTGTTGCTTGGTTTTTTTTCCCCAAATTTCGACTTTCGGACGTCATACACATCGCACACGATCTTCAAAAGTGGCACAACTCAAAATTACGCGTTCGTCAGAAAATGTGAAACCCTATTTTTTATCACATGCTAATCATATGGGCAAGGAAGACTTTACCCTAGGTTTTTTCAACAAATTATAACAAAAATTTGCCCCAGCTTTTGATGAAAGGTAAATATAATGCCAAATTTTGAGTTATGTCACTTTTGAAGATCGAGTGGGATATGTATATTTCGCTTGTTTCGGGTTTCATTGGATTTGTAGTAGCCTGGAGAAAGATGTATCGATTTTTCTATCTTGTTGTACTTGACGCATAGAAAATAGCACAAGAAGATTAGGGAAAACATAGAAAATGGGGAGTCTTTACTTACCCATAAACTTTCCAGAGATTTCGATCTAAGTAGCTTGTCGAGGAAAGAGTTTCTTCTTTTCTCTATAAATCTAACCGAAAAATTTTCCATCTCAGTACATGGAGCCCTAGATAGAGCACTGTACTGTAGTCAGTCCTATCAGGGTTAGTATATGTCCCCTTTTCAGTTTAAAAAGCAATTTCGGCACTACCATATTTGGCCTTTTTAGTTCTGTAGGTATCGCTATAGTACAATCGGTTTTCTTGACTCTTAAATTTCGGATCTGGCCACCGCTCCGGATGCTCGGAAGGTCGGATGTAATTCACCAATTGATCACCTTACCTTGGACACCATACGGTAACGGTATCCATATGAAGTCCAGGTTATAACATTTGTTTGCGTTGAGCAACAAGTTATATGCCTACATGCATACATAAGTCTTGAAGATTTACGAGTGGTTCCCAATGATTTTTACTGACAGACTGTGATTTGGTAGTCGCACCAGAGACGCCAGGTATCAGCTTTTTATTTGAAGTCAAAATTATCCTAACAAGCTTCTAAGCAAGTCCCTGTGCCCATAAATCTGATCGTGGTGTCACAACCGATAAGAATGGCGCTCACACAACGTCTTCATAGTTTCCTCGCGATACCCGTATCGGTCTGGAAGTAATCAGAGGCGGTAGCGAGACAGAGAGAGAGAAGTCAGACATTCCCTAGTCAATTTCGATCGCGTTATCAACGTATCTAAGGCTCTGATTCCTGTTTGGCTATTAGAATATGAATGAGCTTTAAGCGGTGTCACACTAGTGAGCGGCTAGTCGACTGCTTGAAGACGCTGAATACTGAAAGCCTAATCGAGCACTGACCCATATTTATTGGGGCTTCAAAGCAAATGCTGCCTTCCTCTTTCATCCATCCTTTTTTGGTATGAGTGCCAAAAATATTAATTGAAGACATCCCTTAATCAAAATGAACAGTAATTTGGCAAACGAAGACGCGACAGCTGGAAATCAAGAGTAAT
>NW_023477387.1:0-2813 GCF_013731165.1 Rhagoletis pomonella | reverse complement strand
CTTTGTGGAACATTCTACGTCATTCCTCGAACATTCTGCCTATTTCTCGTTGTTCGCTTTGTGTTGCCGCAGTATTCGCCACACTGCCCTCCACCTAAGTCTTATCGTCCCGATCAGACACACTTGCCGCTGCAACCGCTGCAAGTCTTTCCAAGTGGACCACTTTCATCTTGGTCCTCGGTCTACCAGCTGTCTGGATTTGATGCACTGCGTCCTTCAGCCGTTTGTCAATCTTCAACGGATCTTTCCAGTCAAGTCCTTGCTTGGAGGTAAAGCTTTTCTTCGGCTGCGGCATGTGCAACAACAATGCGTTACTGGACATTGCTTCCGGCTTATCTCCGGGAGTGCACCATCTCACATGGTCGTGCTTCTGCCGGCCACTGATGGTGACCAGACCATGTCTCTTCTCGTGGGCTCCCTTTTCGTATCTATGCCGCATCATCTGTCCCTGACACCCTGACTCCCGCCTTCGTGCTGCACTGCCTTCAGCACATCTTGTTACATCCGGATCCTTACGCTGAAACTCCCGCCGTCGTTTCGTATCTCGCTCGTCCGCAGCTGCTAGCTTCATTGACCGGACATGTACAATCTCAACCTTGGCTTCCGGCTTAACTGCTCGCTTTTGCCGACCACCTTTTTCAGGACACTTCAAACCGCGCCTACTGCTACCACAGCCGCTTCCATTTCCGGCCACCGGCGTATCACCATTGCAACGTGGTTCAGTGGCTTTCCTCCTGCCGGAAACACTGCCTGGCTCGCCATGACCACTTCCTTGTTGCGACCTCTTCTTCACTGAGCTAGCGGAACCGTCACGCTTTTCCTGTATCAGTGAACCGCTTCCTTCTCCTGATGAAACCACTCCGTCTCCATCACTGCCAACCTCCGCCCAACTAACCGCTTCTGTTTCTGGTGGAATCTTCGGCACTTCCTCTAAGACCAACCGTCTGCTGAAGCACTGGTTGTCGTAACCAACCCTAAGTGGCACTTTCCTGTCGCCATAGGTTAGGATCATTCCCTGGAGGTCAATCTTCATGCCTTGCCCAAGTAGGAAATCCACGCCGATGATGACTTCATCCACGATGTCTGCGACAATAAACTTCGTGTACGAGGCCAACCCGTCGATTATTACCTCGCATAGTACTTCTCCTAACACTTGGGTTCGCTCACCAGTTGCAGTCTGCAGCTTTGCTCCAGGTAGTGGCTTCACATAAAAAGTAGTCACATCAGGTCGAATAATGGAATGTGACGCTCCAGTATCCACTGTCAGCACTCGCTCCTGCCCATTCACGCATCCACCAATAGTGAGGTTGCTCGCATTCCGGCCAATTTGTGAGACGGAGATTACGGGCCCTTCAACTTCTGGAGCCAGCACGCGGCCCTTCCTGCTGGCACGTTTTAGTTTAACGACTGATTTGAGTTGGATTCGTCTCCCTCAGCCCTGCGTTTGCGTCCTGCTGAATGGTTGAGCCCACTGGAACTTGCGCTGCAATAGCGTGCGAAGTGGCCTGGTTTTCCGCAACTAAAACATTTTCTAGCACCATCCTTCCTCTCGGTTGCACCAGGAGTATTCTTCCCTGCCATCGACTTGAGTGTTTTCAGGACCTCGTTCATCACGTCAGGTGTTTCCACTTCTACTCGATGGGCTTTGTAGGCTGGTTTACTTAGGAGCGCTGCCGTTTCACGTGTCTGAGCATACGAGACCGTTTCAGCAAATGTTGCCTTTGGATTTGCATACGTCTCGCGCTTGGTATACACGTCCCGCATTCCGTTGATGAACCTCTGGATTTTTACTCTTTCGAGGTGCTCACCAGATGCATCTCCAATTGCCAAATGAGCCAACCTTTCAACCTCAGAGGCGAATTCCTGTAAAGTCTCATTGGATTTCTGGCAGCGATTCTCCAGTTCCATCTGGTAAATCTGTCTCCGGTGCTCGCTACCATAACGTCTTTCCACTGCACCCATTAACGCATCGTAACTATTCCTTTCACAATCAGGAATAGTCTGCAAGATTTCCGCTGCAGGTCCTTTTAATGCAACGAACAGTGCAGCGGATTTATCCTCCATGCTCCAGTGATTTGCTGTAGCTGTCTTCTCAAACTGCAGCTTAAAGACTTGGAAAGGAATCGTGCCGTCAAAGGATGGAGTCTTTACCTTGGGCGCGCTGGTCGAAGAAGGTGGGCGATTCAACTGCATATCTCGGAGGCGACCTTCCAACTCTTCTACCTTAGCCTCGACTTTATCCTGTCTATCCTTGATTTGTTCGTTATCTCTAGCCAAATTCTCCTGCAGTTGTGTAATCTTTGCATCTTGGACTTCCAGCAACTGTGATACGTGTGTCTTCTGTGCCTGTAGCTGCGACGAAATATCTGACAACTGTGTTTGCATCTGAGATGACATCTGTGACATGGCAGCCAATAACGTGTTCATGTCCATAGCTGTTGATGAACTTGGAGACTTTTGCTGTTCTTCAACCTTCCCGGATGTCTGCTGCACATCCTTCGACGAACATGCATCCTCACCCTTCTGTTCGTCCTTTGCGGATGTATCGTCGGGTTTACCTTGGAAGTGGTATTTGTCCACGTCGATGCCTTCAGCTTCCATAGCCTCTCGCAACCGGGATAACAATTCCACTTTTCTTCCGGAGGTGGCCAAATTACGCTTTTCCAACTCCTGTTTCAGCTCCTCAATTTTTAAGTCCTGAATTTTCGCCATTTTTAGTAGTTTCTCCTTCGGGATTTATTTAACAATCCCACTTCTGACACCAATTGTTACGATTATCCTCGAAACCTTGAGGGATTACCCAAATATACTCG
>NW_023477386.1:0-2813 GCF_013731165.1 Rhagoletis pomonella | reverse complement strand
CAGCATTAACACCTATAATAATGTCAACATGGAAATCCAACGCAGAATCACTCTTGCCAACAAGTGCTGCTTTGGACTGAGTAGGCAATTCAGGAGTAAAGTCCTCTCTCGTCGCACGAAAACCACACTTTATAAGTCACTCAACATGCCCGTTCTGGTATATGGCGTAGAAGCATGGGCAATGACAACAACCGGTGAGGCGACTCTTGGAGTATTTGATAAAAATATTTTGCGGAAGATTTACGGGCCTTTACGCGTTGGGGACGGTGGGTACCCCAAACGATGGAACAATGAGCTGTATGCGCTTTACAACGACATGAACATGGGTAAGCGAATTAAAATACTGTGGCTCCGCTGGCTTGGCCATGTCGTTCGAATAGACACCGGCGCTCCAGCTCTGAAAGGATTCAACTCCAAACCCGATGGTGGTAGCAGAGGAAGAGGGAGGCCCCCACTGAGATGGAAAGGCCAAGTGGAGAAGGAATGGGCTTCACTTGGCATTTCCAATTGGCGTCATTTCAAAGCTCTCAATAATTTCAAATCTGTCTGAAGGCACTGTGAAAGATAAAATATCGAGGACTTGTATTCAACACCCCCTATCTGCAACTTTCAAAAAAACTACCTTGTGATGATAGAACCCATCTGGGACTTACCTGTCATCATTGATATTAATTATGACTTTGCAATTTAATAGTAAACTCTTCTGTCAAGCGTTATACACGGTCAGCATGAATATCACCAATGACAGTTAAGTTCTAGGTCGATTTTTGTATCAGAATGGCATTTTTGTGAAAAATGCAGATAGAGGGTATTGAATGTAAGTCCTCGATATGTTTTTCTGTAAAAGAATTTATCAACTACAATAATCATGGATTTGGCCCTGTTGGATATGGGGGTGAAATAACACAAACGGCAATAACGCAAATTTGTGTTATTTCCCAATTCAATGTCAAATAACACAAATTTGCTTTATTTCATTTCTCGTTAAGCAATAAGACCAACTTTTAAGATTAGCAATTGAGTAATAAAGTAAAATAGTGCACTTACTTATGTAGGTAGTCACCCAGTTACATTTGACAAAAAGTAGTACATGAGCAAGTTAAATGGGCGTATTTGTAAGTATACAATTTTGAAAGCGCCCATCGTCGCGGCGGTCTGCGTTCGCTTGACGTCCTGCCCCAGTGAAAACAACATCGCAAAAAAATATAGCAAAAAGCTTTTTTTTCTTAACAGCGGTCGCCCCTCGGCAGGCAATGGCAAACCTCCGAGTGTATTTCTGCAAACAGCTTCTCATAAAAATAAAACCGCCGTTCGGAGTCGGCGTAAAACTGTAGGTCCCTCCCCTTTGTGTGACAACATCAAGGCGCTCGCCACAAATCGGAGGAGCAGTTTGGCCAAACATTAACATATGTGTAAGCGTCAATCTCATAACCTGGTAACAAAGTATTGCCCCGTGAAATATGCAATACCAGAATTTGCACAATTCTTCATAGCTGAATTGCTGAATGTTTTAACTGCATTACCAACGTACCTAGAATCGCGGTGACAAGAGCTGGTAACATTTTTTGGTAATAAAATTTTCCGGTTACAAAATTTTCGGTAACGTGCAGAATAGACCTGTTAAAAGTGAAATTAAACAAATTTTGCGTTATTGCCGTTTGTGTTATTTCACCTACCGCCCGGCCCCGACTTTAATTATCCTCGCTTTATTTACTCTTACTGACTTATTAATATAATTTCTCTTGCAGGCCCTTGGACCGAGAGCGTCAGTATGTATACAATTTCATGGTGGTCGCAACTGATGGAGGTCGTTACAGTACACGCTCTGCAAGTGTGCCCGTGCAAATAGTCGTCGATGACGTGAATGACAACCGGCCCATCTTCGGGCGTTACCCTTTCAGAGCACAAGTACCTTCACTCGTTCAGCCTGGCCAAATGCTCCTACAAGTCGGTGCTACCGACGTCGATACCGGCATGAACGCTGAAGTTCTTTATTCACTGGGCAACAATGCTGACGCAGCGACACGCAATAAATTCCGAATTAACCCCAACACTGGCGTGGTGAGCGCTACACAGAGCCTGGCTAGTGAATCAGGTCGGCTGCTGCACATTGAGGTGGTGGCACGGGACAAAGGCAATCCGCCGCGCGTTACCCTCGGCCTCATAGAATTGCGCGTAGGTGAAAAGGCAGTCGGCACACCGGTGCTACGTTTCCAAAACGACACTTTTCGACTAAAGTTGCGTGAAAATATGGCAGTGGGCATGAGTGTGCTGCAGGTTTCAGCAGTGCGGACCGATGTCCGACGGCAGCAGATCCACTATTCCATTGGCACTGGGAATGAGGATGGTGTGTTCACAATAAACTCTACCACTGGTGAGATAAAAGTCGGTAATGCAGCCTACTTTGACTATGAACGCTATATAGGTATCGCATTGGAAGCTACGAGAGTAAGTGGCAGCTATACATATCGTGGGCGTGCCATGTTATATGAAGGTGAAGAAGAGTTGGGGGCCACCGGTGTAACCAGTTCCGTAGAGGAACTGTCTGATAATCAGCGATCATCTCGTAACCAGCGCGAATTACAGACGTCTGCCGCCAAAGAAAATAAACAATTTTCTTCCTCCGCCACTCATCCGCATGAATTGCGTTTGGTTCTCGTCGCTCGCACCAGTGCCACACCCGTGCTCTACGGCTATGCAGAGTTGATCATCGAGTTGGAAGATGATAATGACAATAGTCCACACTTCACGCAATCACAATACTCGACAACGGTATGGGAGGGCAACAATAAGGGCACATTCGTGGTGCAGGT
>NW_023477385.1:0-2813 GCF_013731165.1 Rhagoletis pomonella | reverse complement strand
TCATTGGAACGGGCTGGCGCAGAATATATAATGCACTTGATACAATTAAATAAATCCGCTGATTTTATCCCTCATATTTTCAAACCAATAAGTTTTGCGTATTTGGTTGTAACATTTTTCAGTACCTAAATGACCGATTTTCTCGTGTGTTGTGCGAATTACATTTTCTTGCATCTCCAAAGGAACACAAAGCATTATCTTCCCCCCAATCCTATGACATACTAATCCGTATACTAGTTCATATCCTACAACCTCCTCCTTCTCTAATTTAGTCATAAGTACCCTGAGCTTCTCATCCCGATTCTGTGCGATTTGTATCTGAACATCCAAGTCATCCAAATCTACAGCGGCTATTAACTCACATTTATTCATATGACTTATCTGGCGTTCAGAGCTAGACAGCAGCTTCGATTCTACAGGGTAAGCGCACCGAGGACTTGCAAAGTCATTTGTTTCATATTTAAGAACTGAATTGATACTATCATATTCCTTTTCCAATAACGGACTTCTACTCAAAGCATCTACATGGCCAAGGTTGACTCCGACACGGTGCTGGATAGAGTAGTCAAAATTTTCTAACTCTAGCGCCCATCGGGCTATTCGAGGATTAATCTGTTTTTTGTTTAAGGTCATAGTCAACGAGTTACAATCTGTAATAATTTTAAATGGTACACCTTCTAAATATATTCTAAATCTGCGAAGAGCATAAATGATCGATAGTGTTTCCAGCTCGAAGCTGTGATACCTCGACTCAGCTGGTGTAGTTGTTTTGGAAAAATATGCAATTGGATGAAATTTGCCGTCGTCCTGTTTTTGTAACAAAACAGATCCACAACCATGACTGCTAGCATCACAATGGAGTTGTGTTTCACGATTTCGGTCATATATTGCTAACAACGGTGCACTAACTAAACTATTTCTTAAGTCCCTAAATGCTGTTAAACAATCTTTCGAAAATATGAATTCGGCATCTTTGCGTAGCAAATCCAAAAGTGGCTTGGCAATTTTTGAAAAGGAAGGTACAAATTTTCGGAAGTAGGAAAACAAGCCAATACAAGAACGAAGCTCTTTTTGATTCTTCGGAATCGGGTAGTTTGCAATTGCTTTAATATGGGACTTCGATGGTTGTATTCCTGATGGAGTGACGAGGTAACCTAGGTACTCAATTACGTTGTAACAAAATTTGCACTTCCCAAGCTTAAGCTCCAAATTTTTTTCATAAGCTCTCTTAAGAACTTTTCCTAGGGTCTTAATGTGACATTCAAGGTTGTTGCAAGCTATTAATATATCATCCATATATACAATGATTTCTCTTGCATCTATCAAGTCCCTAAAGATATTATATACGAATCTCTGAAAATTAGCTGGTGCATTCTTTAACCCAAATGGCATTCTAAGGTATTCGAATTGTCCGTGTGGCGTGACGAAAGATGTTAACGGAATAGAACTCTCATCTATTGCTAATTGATTAAACCCATCCTTCAAGTCCAAAAGCGTAAACCACTTTTTCCCTGACATATACTCAATACAATCATCTATTAAAGGCAACGGGAAATTGTCCCGGATCGTTTTCCTATTAAGAGCCCTATAATCAATGCACATACGCGTTTCTCCATTCTTTTTCTTTACCAAAACAATAGCAGAAGCATAAGGGGAGTTGCTGGGCCGTATGATTTGACGTTTAATTAGGTCATTAGTAATCCTTTGAACCTCTTCTTTGTCTCTGAAGGATAATCGTCTTGGCAAACAATAAAAAGGTGTATCGTCGGTTGTTCGGATGGTCATTTTATAGTCATAAGGTTTCTTCTCACTCAGTGTGGGAGACAAATATTCGCTAGCCAAAACTTCCGTTACGACGTCTCGTTCACATTCATTCAGACCGGGCCCTATATCTATTTCTGACCGAATTACACTCTCATCAAAAGCACTTATTTCCCTCACTGCCAACTCAAACGAATCAGTTTCAATATCAAAATAGTTGTCCGCCTCTCCTAAGTTTTGTTTTTCATCATGTTTATGAACACATTTACCTGACACTTCATTTAATTCATGCTTATTAAGAACCGATTTATCACTACAGTCACCATCAACAGTTTTAATAATAATCGAATCAGATGTACAATTAGGTTTCAAACTATTTTTATTAACTTCATTTCTCTTAGTAGATACATTTTCCAAATATTTATTTTGTTGTACTTTGTTTTTAAATTCATTTCTTATATGATTTATTTGCGTTAAGTGAATATTAAATATTAGCAAAAAGTCTTGACCAAGAATTAGTGGTATATTTAATGTTTCATCTGGAACCATCATCACGTTTATGTTTCCAACTTTTCCACGAAATTTTACTGCGCACAATATTGGGCCAAATGTGTAGATTCTGCTTTTACCAATGCCAACAAATTTTGTAGGTATCGCAGTAGGCGACAGTTTTAAAAATCTTTCAGCAACGGATTTTTGCATTATATTATTCAAACTACCAGAATCAAAAAGAGAAATAATATTTATAAAACCCGACAATCTGTATCGATTTTGTTCATAAAAGGCCACACTTACCTCTTGCCTAGTTTCTAAGTAATTATAGTCCTCCGCGGAAATAGCTGCAACATGAGTGGGTTGGCTCTTCTTCTTCGGGCAATTCCGATGCATGTGTCCGAGCTGGTGACAGATGAAGCAGGAACCTACTGGTCGTTGTGGCTTTGGACAGCTGCTCTGATAGTGACCGAACCGCGAACAGTTGAAGCAGAGATCTTCGGTGACGGTCGACTTCCGTGCGTGAAACAACAGTGGCCGACGGTTTACGCAATGCAATA
>NW_023477384.1:1783-2813 GCF_013731165.1 Rhagoletis pomonella | reverse complement strand
CCCCCCTAGACGACTTGGTCGTCTAGTGGATATAACAAAAGCCGCAAATATCCGGCTCGAAGGACCATGAATAACTCAGTGAGAGGGGAGACCAGTATGTTTGCATGTATGTATATAAAAAAATATTTATTGGACCAAAAAGTAGTGGGTAGGCACTGTGGCCAATGGTAATCAACTATTACCACCTCTGCATGGTTGTAAGCCATGCAGAGTCCGCAGAAGACTCCGGAAGCAGTGTCCGGAGGATGCATCAGACTAGGCCGAGCATACTTTGAAGTGCCATCTTATTGAAACTTAAGAAAGTTCAATTACTTGGCAGTTGAGAAGTGCATGAGCAAAAATTTCCTAAATTGCATATAGGAAATTTTTGCGCATGCAGCAGTACATAGCACGTATTTAGGCGCCTGGTGTTAGCAGACGCGCCTAAACATACCGGCCCCCCTAGACGATTTGGTCGTCTAGTGAATGTGACATAGCCGCAAATATCCGGCTCGAAGGACCATGAATAACTCAGTGAGAGGGGAGACCAGTATGTTTGCATGTATGTATATAAACAAAAATATTTATTGGACCAAAAAGTAATGGGTAGGCACTGTGGCCAATGGTAATCAACTATTACCACCTCCGCATGGTTGTAAGCCATGCAGAGTCCGCTGAAGACTCCGGAAGCAGTGTCCGGAGGATGCATCCGACTAGGCAGAGCATCCTTTGAAGTGCCATCTAATTAGAACTTAAGAAAGTTCAATTACATGGCAGTTGAGAAGTGCATGTGCAAAAATTTCTTAAATTGCATAAAGGACATGCAGCAGTACATAGCATGTATTTAGGCGCCTGGTGTTAGCAGACGCGCCTAAACAACAATTAAACGACAAAATCAAAAATAGTTTTAGTGCACGAAATAAGCCAAACGGCAAATTATGCAACAAAAAAATTATTGTTTTTATTATTTTTAACCAATTTTTAAATCACTTTCCAAGTCCTATTTTTTTTTAAATAAGGATGTTTAAACAAAAAAAATTAAACGACAAAA
>NW_023477384.1:0-1773 GCF_013731165.1 Rhagoletis pomonella | reverse complement strand
AATCAAAAACAGTTTTGGTGCATAAAACAAGTAAACGGCAAATTATGCAACAAAAAAATTATTTGTTTTTATTATTTTTAACCAATTTGTTTAAAGAGTGCTGACAAAGTGACACATTACAACAAGCCAGAGATGTTTTCTGTTTTATGAGCAAAGAAACCTCCAAAAATTTTAAGCGCCCTACCATCCTACCAACGAGAAAGAAACCTACCAATTTTGGTAGGAAAAGCCCAAAATGGCAACCCTGCATATAAGTACATACATATTGCATTATAAATTGCAAGTGCATATTATATCATGCCATTAAGGTAAGCAGCAGCAATAACAACAACAAAATTTAACAGAATCACAAATTCCACCTAGTACCGACAACAACAAGTAATGCTGTTGTCGAAACGTTAGTTTGTACATTTTTAGGTTTAACAACAGCAATAACACGTGGTATGGGACACAACTTCAGCCACAACCGCAACTACAACCACAATCTATCCTCATCTGCAAGTGCTTGGGGTAGGTTAGTTTGTATGTATGTATATAAAATCGGAATTCTAATGCTCGCACCCTAGGATTGTTCTATATCGAAAAATAAATTCCCAAAATTTTTTTTTTTGAAATCAAAAGATATATAGAAAAATATTGATTTTCAAGAATTTTCTACCATTTCTATGAAAAGTTGTTTTTCCCCATATAAAATACATTGAAAACTTTGAGCGCTTCGAGCGACGTCTAAATATATTTTTATTTCAAAATAAAAAATTGGGTATATTTTTTCGGTATAAAAAATCCTAGAGGCGAGAGCATAAACATTCCGACGTTACTTTTTCGTATGCATTTTTGGACGACCCTTATGTACATACATACATATTAGGACTGAGAGTAACCGCATATTCAGATATCCGTTCTGATATTCGTGTATACGGGTAATAACCATTCTCGTTTCTTATCCGGTTAATAAGTACCTGTTAATTTTGCTCTTCGAATATCTGGGTAATGTTCGTACATTTATATCAGACATTCCTGGTTAACAGTTTAGAGTACGAAAAAAAATTTTGTCATTGCAACCATGAGGTTCACGGGTATATAAAATTAATTACGTATACGCCATGTATGTATATACATATATATGTACATATATATTAGGGCGGGTCAATTTGTATCGAAAATTTTTCAACTATGTGCCTACATATAGCACAAATGGATTCTACGTGTAATTCTTAGCAAATTTTTCGAAGAAACTATAGGTCAGAAACCAATTTGGAAATTTCCAAATTGCGAAAATAGGTTTCTTAGCATTTTTCTTTAGTATCGTGAAGAAGGTTTAAATTTTGTATAAACAAATGCTATAAGGGGTTTTTTTGGTATGAGGAATATATTTCTGCACTTATCTTTTTATTACACTTCCACCAGAGGGTGATTTGTCGATTCCTGAGCTGGTGGTTTTTGCATTCTACCACCTGAGTATGCTGAGGTGATACTTAGCAGAAATGGTAATGGTAATGGAAATGGCCGTTATAACCCTGGCAGGCCTCAGGGGATTTCCGCTTTACCTGTATTTGGTCGGCTCCGAATTCATAAACCCATAAGCACATGTTTTAACCGTCGCCATGACCTCGTCGACCCGTAACTTCGTGTTACGCCTCTCCACTTCTAAGGGGAATTTTCGAAAAATCGCCGACATGGACTATGTCTAACAAATAAGATACGGCTTTGGGGGATTTTGAGAGAACTATTCTACGCAAGATCTATGGCGCTGTTCGCGTGGTCGATGAGGGC
>NW_023477383.1:0-2814 GCF_013731165.1 Rhagoletis pomonella | reverse complement strand
CTTCCCTATCCAACTTGGAAAAGGCAGAACAGACTTTGCGGTTTTTGTTACCGATGATGTCGATGTCATCGGCATAAGGCAGCATCTGCACGCTCTTGTAGTAAATTGTTCCTGAGCGGTTCAGTTCTGCAGCTCTTATTATCTTCTCCAACATCAGATTAAAGAAGTCACATGAAAGGGAGTCGCCCTGTCTGAAACCCTCTTTTGTGGCGAACGGCTCGGAGAGGTCTTTCCCAATTCTGACGGAGCTGGTGGTATTGCTCAACGTCGGTTTACACAGCCATATGAGTTTTGAGGGGATGCCCAATTCAGACATAGCGGCGTATAGGCAACTCCTTTTAGTGCTGTCAAAAGCGGCTTTAAAGTCGACAAACGGGTGGTGAGTGTCGATCTTTTTCTCGCGGGTCTTTTCCAAGATTTTGCGTATTGTGAATACCTGGTCTATGGTGGATTTTCCAGGTCTAAAGCCACACTGATAGGCCCAATCAGTTCATTGACGGTGGGCTTCAGTCTTTCACACAATATGCTCGATAAAACCTTGTAACCAATGCTTAGAAGGCTGATCCCGCGTTAGTTGGCGCGAATGGCGGGGTCACCTTTCTCGTGGATAAGGCAGAGCACACTTAAATTCCAGTCGTTGGGCATGCGTTCATCTGACCATATTCTGCACAAGAGTTGATGCATACACCTTATAAACTCCTCGCCGCCATACTTGAATAGCTCAGCAAGCAGGCTGTCAGCTCCAGCGGCTTTGTTGTTTTTCAGCCGCGTTATTGCTATACGTACCTCGTCATAGTCAGGGGGTGGAACGTCGACTCCGTCATCATCGACTGCGGGCTCTGGTTCTTGTTCTCCACAACTTTCCGTGCTGCTACCATTTAGTAGGGCGGAAAGTGGCCCTTCCATAATTTAAGTACGCTCTGGACATCAGTTACTAGGTCGCCATTATTGTTCTTACAGGAGTGCGCCCCGGTCTTTAAACCTTCCGTAAGTCACCTAACTCTCTGGTAAAATTTTCAGGCATTCCTCCTGTCGGCCAGCATTTCAAGCTCTTCGCGCTCACGTATTTCGGCCTCTCTCTTCTTGTTGCGGCAAATACGTTTCGCTTCCCTCTTCAGATCCCTATTGCGGTCCCACATAGCGCGCGTTGCGCCTGACCGCAGCGTGGCCCTGTAGGCGGCATCTTTTTTCTCTGCAGCTTCCTGACACTCCTCATCGTACCAGTTATTCTTTCGGGCTCGCTGAAATCCGACTACTTCTTCGGCGGCGGTACTTAATGAGCGGGAAATGTGGTTTCACTGCTCGCATATGTCGGTTTGTTGAAGAGTGCTCTCTGAGAGCAGGTGTGAGAGTCGAGTAGCGAAAGCGCTGGCTGTCTGTTGTGATTGCAACTTTTCGACGTTAAGCTTTCCTTGCATATTAGGGCGCACATTTTTTGCTGCGCAGAGGCGGGTGCGTATCTTGGCTGCAACAATATAGTGGTCCGAGTCGATGTTTGGGCCTCGGAGTATGCGTACGTCTAAAACACTGGAAGCCTGCCTTGAAGAATCTCGTTTTGATGCGGATTGTCGGTAGACGCTCGTCCAGCGGGGTGAACGACAGTACTCAGCGACGGAGTCTCTCTCCCACCACAAATCCAACTCCGAATTGCGCTCCTTTACATCTTGTCCGAGGTTTTCCTTTGCTTCTTCACTGGAAGTGGTTTTTACGTGGCGGGTCCCAAGCCCAGCGCACAACCCGTTGCTGAGAACCCTCAACTTAGGCTTAAATTAAGGCTTGGACTTCTGACTTTAATGCCTGAAAATACCATTCCTGCACCCTGACCCTAAGGTTTCCTATAGTCATTTATTGAACAGCTAACACTGATTTTTACTGCATTTTTGACGATAAAAAGTAAATAAGTATAGGTGGCCATTAGGGCAAGGTGGAGGAATAGTACTTTCAGGAATGGTAGTTTGTAGTTCAAGCTTTAATTTAAGCCTACGTGGAAGGTTTGTCGCCTTTTGCTTAATTGCGGTAGGAACTCAAACTTCCCAAAATCAGTTATTTCTGTTCAACAAATGTCTATAAGTGACCATCAAGCAAAGGTACGGGAACTTGCAAGGATAGTATTACAGATTTTTAGCTTTAATCAAAGCCGAACAGGTCTATTCTGCGCGTTACCGAAGATTTTGTAACCGGGAAATTTTATTACCAAAAAATGTTACCAGTTCTTGTCACCGCGATTCTAAGAACGTTGGTAATGCAGTTAAAATATTCAGCGATTCAGCTATGAAGAATGTGCAAATTCTGGCATTGCATATTTCACGGGGCAATACTTTGTTACCAGCTTATGAGATGGTAACAAAATTTACCGGTTACAAGAGTACACAGAATGCGAAAAGGGTTTAAAAATTGACAGGAACTTTATTTACCGGTTACAAACTTTTTACTACCAGTGCAGAATAGACCTGTAAGTGAAAGGTTCACCACCCTTTGTTTCTTTGCTAGAGCTTCTCAAATATTGAAAAAAACGCGATTTTTTGACAATTTGACCTCGTTTTTCTTAAAATCTGGAGCTCATGAAAACTCTATTGTTACGGATTCATAATCAGCATACAAAATTTCGGGAAAAATAGCGTTAACATTTGCTGCATCAACTTTTTTTCCATTTTTGTTGGCCTGTGTAATAAGTATTGCTAAATAGCCAATACCCGCATGTTTGCGCCGCCTTCAAACACCTTTCGAACTGTAAAACAATGACTCGATTCTATTCTGCGCATATCTATAATACGGGTATCGAATTTCAAGCAAATCGGACCATAAATAAGATTT
>NW_023477382.1:0-2814 GCF_013731165.1 Rhagoletis pomonella | reverse complement strand
ATATAAAAGTCTAGCACAGTACATAACAAGCGCCACATAAATCCACATTTCGAACTTCATACAAAAATTATAAAAATTCAACAAACTTTAACAATTACACCCGAATTATTATTATTTATTACAAAATTTTAGGTATACAGTTTTATAAATTTACTAGTTTAAAGTGAAAATTTTAAATCGCTAGAAAATCGCGTTGATTTTTAATAATTTTTTTTGCTGATATATCGAGCATACTTTATATGGGAGAAAATGCTCAACAAACAAAATAGATTTTGTTCCTGTGTTATATGACAAAAAAAGTTCTCAAAAATCAACGGCAATTTTAGCGACTTTAAACTTGGCCTTTGTTAGACTAAAATTTAATGGGCTAAAAAATTGCATAATTTTCTACATTATGATTAAAAAGTTTGATTAATTTGTATGCAAATTTTTTTAATTTTAAGAACTTTGTGCAATCTTTGAAACATCTACATATGTGGTTTCTGGTATGCCGGCATTATGCTCCCATGATGAAATTGTGCAAGGTACTTAAGCAAATAAACAGTAAAATCTGCCTCACAAGGGTATAAACAACCGAAATTAAAAATAATTTAATATGCGATTGTAAACGATTGGAAATTAATCAAAGATTTATTCAGTAGTTGTAAATCCACATTTGTTTAGAAGTGAGGTAGCTTAGCTATTTTAAAGCTGGTAAAATGCACTGTTTTCGAAAAGGAAACATTGACTAATGGCGTTTTCTTTTCTACAAAAAACTTTGCCTTCTCGTTGCTCTCTTTTTGCTGTTTGAGCGAAGCGGACAATGAGAAGGTACAATTTTTTGGTAGAAACGACAACGCCATTAGTTAAAGGAGCCAGTCAATGTCCAACACCTTGTAAAATTCCATCATAATACATATGTACGTAGATATACATATGTACAGAGGGACAGTTCTGGTCTGCGAATATTGTGAAGTGATAAAAAAAACTGCACTTATTTCGGTGTGCATTTTTAACATTTCACTTCACGATAGATAATGCAGAACGGGAATTGACCCCCTGTTATGTACATGTATGCAAATGTTGCAAATAAACCAAAACATGCATACCATATGCGTACCATCAATGCTTTCAAGCGTCAAATCTTTGTACAGGTTCGCCTTGAATGCACCGATTATTGAATGCACCCTTTCAAAGTGCACCCATGTTGAAGGCGACCCACCAGAAGGACCCATTTCTGCCTTTTCTTTCCTAACTGGCCGTCTCCACAGGATAAAATTTATTGCTGCCCAGCTGTCATTTTGGTTGCTAGATATAAGTTATATCAGTGGCAATATTTGTGTGGGCTTTTTATATCTTGATATAAGCATTTGTAAGATAGCTTCGAAAACGTATTTTTGCCGGATTTAATCGCTTAAAAAATTTAGAAAATAGGCTAGTTTACATCCAAATACATAATTACAAATATTTTAACAGGAAGCAGCTCAATTTTTGCTTTTATATTAAAATATTAATGATGTTGTAGCCACGAAGTTTTCGTTCAAATGAAAACGTAGCTGTCAAACTACCAAATTGCCGGCAATAGATGGCAAGATATAAGCTCTGATATATATTGCTCCCGAAGAGCAATAAGCGGTCTCCATTGGCAAATTATATTCTGACATATGTATCAAGATATAAACTTTATCCTGTGGAGACGGGCAGTAAGGGCCGGTTACTAATGTGTGGTTATCACTAATCTGCGGTTAAACATCGTTATCGACGTCTTCGACTCCATGCATATAACAGCGAGTCGATAACGATGTTTAACCGCAGATTAGTGTTAACCAGACATTGAGTAACCGGCCCTAAGTTTGAATTCAAAAATTATATTGCATTTTATTCTTATATGAACCTACCTCTAGCGTTGTGAAAAGTTTTGCAGCTTCACTTGCACGTCTCTTGAGCTGTGATTGTATCCAAGCTTGGAGAGGTCAGCCGCCATCTCCGCGTAAACGTGAGCATTCTTTCTCAGCCCACGGAGCTCCTCTGCGCGCTCCTCACACAGCTCAAGCACAGCGACCTCGGCCCCCTCACTCCATCCCATTCTTTTTCTTTTCGGTTTTGGTTCTACAATGAATAAAAATAAAAAAGGTGATTATTTTAACTACATTGTTATTGAAAATTTGTTTAAATTTACTCACCATCAATTTTATCCGCCATTCTGGTTCATTTTGTTTAATAATATTGAAATGTCATTTCGTTTTCTCATCAAACATACCCTTTGCTCGTCTCATTAAACATACTTCACAGGGTTGCATAGAGAATCGGAGACAAATTAATTGTCAATTAAGTATTAATTGGCAATTATTAAAATGAAATTTTATATGGTAAATTGGGTAACCATTAAGGCTTTAATTGGTGAAAAGGTGCTTAATTGCCAATTAGGTGCCTGTTTGAACATAGTCTAACGCTACATCTCTGGGGCTAAAAATACTTTCATTACCCATGCCGGGTCAACCACCAGTATATCAAAAGGGAACTATTACCATGCAGTTAATCAAACGATTCTTGTATCTTGTAAAGATTGTTTAACTTATCCGAGAATGTAAAGAATAGTAAGTACACAGTTTTGCAAAAACTATATGTTTGTACGCTCTTTAGTACTTTTTAACAAAGAGAAGCAAATATATAACATACTTATGATTTTTAGAACGTCAAAAATCTTGCCGATATGGTGAGTGTAAAGTCGTACAACTACATGAATCTGCTGCTGGGTTATGGTCCAAAAGTTAGAAGTAACTTGTAATATTTATTGGTGGGCTATAATCCGCTGAGATCGATTGCCAAGCTGCC
>NW_023477381.1:0-2814 GCF_013731165.1 Rhagoletis pomonella | reverse complement strand
GTTCGCTGTCTCACAAGAGCATGTATTTCTCTCAACTCCTCTTCCAGTATGTTGGACCTCTCTTTCCCAATTCTCCTTGCATCGCCCGTTACTCCAAACTTCAGGTCACTAGGCAAACGGAGCTCACTGCCGCAGATTACCCTTGCAGGAGTTTTACCCGTTGTTCCATGCACTGCTGACCGATATCCCATCAGGAACAAGGGTATGCGGACATCACAATCTTTCTGATTCTTGTCCACGACCTTCCGCAAATGCTCTTCCAGGGTTCGGTTGAACCGCTACACCATGCCATCTGATTGGGGATAAAGAGCCGTTGTTCGAGTTTTCCGGATACCCAGTATCTGGCACATCTCTTGGAATACCGCCGATTCAAAATTTCTTCCCTGGTCAGAGTGCAGCTCTATAGGTACACCGTATCTCGCAACCTAATTGTAGGTGAATACCTCCGCTACTGTTTTAGCTTCCTGGTTTGGAATCGGGTATACCTCCGGCCATTTGCTAAAGTAGTCCATAACCACAAAGACATATTTGTTTCCCTGTGAGATCATAGGAAATGGACCGGCTACATCCATGGCAATCCGCTCGAAAGGTGCACCTGAGTTATACTGCTTCATCTGGCCAAGACTTCTGGATTTCGGCCCATTAGCTGCAATACACTCCGCGCAGTTAGCAATCCACTCTGCGATCGATTGCCGACAACCAACTCAATAGAACCTCTGCTTAACCTTCTCCAGGGTCTTCGTGATTCCCAGGTGCCCTCCACTAGGACCATTGTGGAATTCCTTGAGAACATCCGCAATTCTTACCCTTGGAACTACTATCAGGTTGCGGGAGCACTGGCCATCTTCGCCTTCTTACACCCTATGCAAACACCCAGATATTAATTTTAAACTGTTCCTTTGTGCCCAGTACGCCTTTGCGATAGGGCTTTCCGCTGCCATTTGCTCCTTAGTTGGCCTTCTGTCCACATTCTGTTTACATTCCAGGCTACATGGTCGGCGGGACATGGCATCAGCATTACCGTGGACACTTCCCTTGCGGTGCTCAATAGCGAAGTCATAACTTTGCAGTCTCTCAATCCACCGTGCTAGCTGTCCTTCTGGATTCTTAAACTGTAGTAGCCACTTCAGCACTGCATGGTCCGTTCGAACTCGGAAACGTTGCCCATAGAGGTACTTGTGGAAATGTTTGACGCACTCCACTAACGCTAGTAGTTCTCTCCGAGTTACGCAGTAGTTCCTCTCTGGTTTTCCAATCGACCGGCTATAGTAGGCAACTACCTTCTCCTGCCCATCAATTACCTGCGACAGTACGCCTGCTATGGCATCCGTATCCAAAATAAACGTTGCACCTGGAACGGGATACGCTAGCATAGGTGCAGTACATAGCCGTTCCTTCAGAGTTTGGAAAGCCTCCTCCTACTCCTTGTTCCACTCGAAGGCTCTATTTTTTCCTCATGAGCTCGTGGAGGCTATTAGCAACGCTGGCGAAATTCGGAACAAATCGGCGGTAGTACGTGCATAGCCCAAGAAAACTTCGTAGTTCGTGCAGGTTCCTAGGACTTGGCCAATCCTTTACTGCTTCTATCTTTTAATTCGCAGTACAGACGCCCTCCGTTGTCACCTTGTGCCCTAAGTAGTTCCCCTCCTTTTTGAACAGTGAGCACTTTTTTAGGACTTAGCCTCAGACCTGCGCCAGCTATCCTCTGGAAAACTTTTTCCAAATTATTCAGGTGTTCCTCAAAGCTTTTACCCAATACGATAATGTCGTCTAGATACACCAAACATGTTTTCCTATGCAGTCCTTTGAGCACATGGTCCAAAAGTCGTTCAAAAGTGGCAGGAGCGTTGCATAATCCAAAGGGCATCACCGTGAATTACCACAGACCGTCTCCAACGCTGAAAGCTGTCTTCTCCTTGTCCTCGTCACTTACCTCCACTTGCCAATAACCGCTCTTAAGGTCAAGTGTTGAGAACCACTTTGTTCCAGTCAACGAGTCCAGAGTGTCATCGATCCTGGGAAGAGCTGTCCTTTTTCGTCACATCGTTTAGTTTCCGGTAGCCTACGCAGAACCGGATTTGACCATCCTTCTTCTTCACAAGTACTACTGGCGAACTCCATAGACTCGCTGATGGCTCAATCACACCACTCTCGCTCATTTCTTTACTCATTTGGCTAACAGTTTCACGTTTGGCAAGTGGAACACTCCGAGGAGCTTGACAGATTGGCCTTGCATCGCCAGTATCAATGCGATGTTTCACAACGTTAGTCCTGCCTGGTTTGTCGTCATCCTTGTCGAATATTTTGGAGTATCTGCGGAGAAGTTCCTTAGCCTGGTGCTGGTATTTTTCTTCCAACCCTTCCGTCCATGCATTAATGTCTTCCCCAATGTCATTCTCGCCAATGGGATCGCTTTCAGTTAATTTTTCGCAGTTGAAGATTGCCTCTACCTCTCGACATTGCCCCAGTACAGTTCCCCTTCGGAGTTTGACTGGTGATTTGAACTCATTGAGCACACGAACTGGGAGGCGTCCATCTTTTTGCGTCTTAGCCAGGGTTTTACCAATAAGTACGTTCAGTGTAGAATTTTGTGTTGCTTCAACAACCCGCAATTTGTTTGTCTCACAATCTCCATCAATCTTCGCCCACACAACTGCTTCTGACTTCGGTGGAATCTGCTCACATTCCTCTAGGACCACTCGCTTGCTGCTGTACGGACCATCATACCCCAAGCTAAGTGGCACTGCCAGGTTGTTGTACTTCATGATCCTGTTCTTCATGTCGATCTCCATACTTTGATCAAGTAAGAAGTCT
>NW_023477380.1:0-2814 GCF_013731165.1 Rhagoletis pomonella | reverse complement strand
AACATTTGCATCGCCACGACTGGCGGAGTATCCACTTGCAACGGTGATTCGGGTGGGCCATTGGTGTTGCAGTCCTCCGGTCTATTGATCGGTGTTACTTCGTACGGTTCTGCAGCGGGATGCGCTAAGGGTTACCCCGCTGCCTTCAGTCGTGTAACTGCTTTCAGGGACTGGATCAAAACTAATTCTGGCATTTAGATTTTGCGATTTCAGTAAATGAACGATAAGTACGCAGACCAACGGAATGTATTTTGACTTGATCATTTAATAATTTCACGCAAACAATATGTAGGAAGAGCTTTAACTTGGTTCAGTTTGTTTTGTAATTGAAAATTTCTGAGCCTTCGAAAAATGATGAACACACATATGTATGAGATCAGGTATACCTTTCAAGTATGGAAAAAATCAGGATGTAAGCTGTGAAGGCTGAAAGATTAAAGAATTACACTTAGAAAAAGACCAATACAAGAATGAAAGTAAAGGCGAATACGTACATAGATAAAGAAAACGATAATGGCAAAGGTGAAAATAAAAACAAAACCCAAGTGCGTAAAGATAAAGGCAAAAATGAAGACCAAGGTAAATTTAAACATTTTACTTATATAGGGCAAAGGTGAAGGGGAATATGTAGATGAAGAGAATGATAAACATAAAAGTAAAACCAAGATAAATATAAAGAAAATGATGAGGATGAGGATACCGATAAAAGTAAATAAGATAGAGGAAGAAAGATTAAAATAAAGGTAGTTGTAGAAAAAAAGGATATAGGAATTAGTTAAAAGTTCGCTAAAGGAGAGCCACGAATACCTCGAAAACAAAATCCCCAAACACAAAATAGTGGTAAAGGTTTCAATCTGTGAACTATTTTGGGCTTTTAAAGATTTTCGGGATACTCGGGACTTATCGATGTAATAATCGATATTTTTATTGATTTTGTTATCGAAATTTTTATCGCTATAGTTATCGATTTTGCTATCGATATCTTTGGAACTTATCGATATTATAATTGATACTTTTATCGATTTCGTAATCGATATTTTTAACGATTTTGTTATTGATATCTTTTATATTTATATTGGTATTGGTTTTGTTATCGATATTGTTATAGATTTTGTTGTCGATATTTTTATCGAATTTGATATCGATATTCTTATCGATTTTCTTACCGCTACTGTTATCGATTTTGTTATCGTTTATTTATCGATCTTTTTATAGTTTTTGCTTTCGTTTTTGTTGTTGTTGTTTTGTTGTATCCATTTTGTTATCCATATTTGTATCGACTTTTTTATCGGCTTTGTTATCGATATTTTTATCGATTTTCTAATCGATTTTGCTACCAATGTTATTATCGATTTGCTATCGAAATTTTGTATCGAATTTGTTATCGATATTTTCATCGGTTTTTTTTTATCGATATTTTGTTGGATTTTGTTATCGATAGAGTATGAAGATAAAGGAAAACAGAATAACATAACTGCAATTACAACGAACAGGGGTAGAGGTAGCGAACTACATAGATAGAAAAAAAGACAAAAAATATAGCCTTAAGCAAAAGCAGATGTATGTATGTATATTTGTTATGAGACAAAATAGATATATGTAACGTAAGTTGCACTTCTCCAGTGTGGCCCAGGTGCACTTCCTTTTTTTTTTGTTTTTGTATGTCAATTTGTTCACGTTGCCCCAGCAGCCGCAATGGCCGATTGAAGAAAGCACTAGACTGGCATTTGAGAGATCCGAGTTCGAGTCCGAGTCCACGGGTATCAGAACTTTTGTTTTTAATTATTATTTTTATTATTATTATTTTTTTACTTTACCATCGGAACTTCATTTTTTTATTTATTTTTTTTTACTTTACATTTAATTCTTTTAAAAAGAAAAAAATTATTTAATTATATTTTTATGATATTAAAGTAATTAGGGTTCTTTCCTAATAAGTTATTGTTAAACTAATATTTCCTCGCTACATAAAAAAATATTAATTTATTAAATACCGTTTAGCAGACGATACGTACGTATGTATTTAATTGGTATTTTATAACTACAATTACACAAATATACGGAATTAATCAAACTTCAACAAATTTGAGCAAAATAAATATGTATTTATTATTAACTATAATGCAGTTTTGTTTTCATTATTTGACGAATCTTCATAACGAACGAATTCAATGAAGGCTGTCTACGGATTTCGAATTTACGTTCGTCGCTATTCGGATTCAATGATAAGCACATTCGTAGATTTCACAAAAATCGAACCTAGATGGATGCAGTGATAGCCCTGAATTTGGTGAATAACTAACGATATATGTATCTACATATGTACATACTACTTATATACCATATACATATAGTTTTTCAAATAGGACGAACTTGTCAAGTGAACCTTTTGCTGCTTTTCACCACAACTTTTGTGCTATAATAACAAAAGTCTTTCGAACTATCTTGCCATCTGCCTTTAATTTTTCTAACAAAAGACTATTTACTAGCTTAGCCTGAATTGCCTTGTAAAAATTTAAACCACAGCCGTGCACTGATAAACTGGCACTAAAAAAAAACATTTCAATTGGAATTTCCCACAAACGCAATATGTATGTATGTATTTTAGTTTTTTATTTTTGTAAAGACGGTTTATCAGTTCATTGGCAAATGACCATAAATAAATCTCGGACTCTAATCAATTGGCATGCCGATGCTGATTGATGAGTTTTATACCAGTAATATTAGTAAATATGTAGAGTAAAATTTAGAACTAAAATCATTTCCGACATACTTCGAATAAAATTTGATTACTTTCTAACACACAAATACATA
>NW_023477379.1:0-2814 GCF_013731165.1 Rhagoletis pomonella | reverse complement strand
ACTTCCACTCCATAGGACCATGGTTAAATACCTGGTCAGATCATAACACAAAATAGCAGTCGTCCTTCGGCACGCAATGGCATACCTTCGAGTATATTTCTGCCTTGAAAACTCTTCTTATAAAATCAGAACTCATGCCTCAAGTTTGAGCAGAAGTTCGGCCAAACACTTAGAAAAATATTTTAGCACCAAATATTTATTTGTTTACTTATTTTAAGGGAGATGGCAATCTTCTGGTTTCACATTTTGGGTACAAAAATTTCAACCCTGATACAACAAATAGTATTAGTACTGAATGATAATGACAGATTGCATTCCCATAAACGTCCAATCATACATGATTGAGTTTTTTTTTTGCATTCACATTCTCTATGTGCATGGGTATCAACCATTCCATACCACACTACATATTTTGTGTTTGCAATTTGTAACCAATCTCAAGAGTGGTTGTTAAATTTTTTAAATCAAACAATCACATTTTTTAAACGAAAAAAATGAGAATGCACACTCAATTGATTCAATCATTACACAGCTCTGATATGTACGTACTCACCACCTTTACGTTCATTCTTTTATTGGTCTTTTTCTAAGTGTAATTCTTTAACCTTTTATTAGTTGTATACCATATGCATACACACAAGAAGCACTTGTTTCAGCCCCAACCATTTCCGTTGCACCATTTCCATTGCACCATTTCCGTTGCACCATTTCCGTGTGCAATTTCCGTTGAATTTGCCAATTTACTCCCAACCAACCAACCGCCGCTAAAGAAGTTTCACTTCGAAAAATATTTGTCTCTTTTTACAGAGACATTTTCTTAAGGAAGGTATGTTCCAGCATTAAAAAATAGTTCACTAAATCTTCGAAAAATTTGTTGATTAGCTATGTATATCACCAATGTGTATTTGAAAAATGTTTGAATAATTAAATCTCTTGCTGAAACATATTTTGGTACATTTTTTACATTCTGGTACAGTTTTTGGTACAAAAAAAAGATGTAAGTGGCAACCGCGCTCTTATGGCTATATCACGGTCTCATTTTCTTACCAGAACCTGACCCCATTGAGAAGGCAGCTAACAGATGTTCTTGGCGCCAGAGTTGAGCTGCATGGTGCATTGTCTCACGATTTGCTTTGGTGAGGTTTTCGTGTATGTGAATGCTTGCACTGTCATCCATATCAATATCATTTAGTTTGAGAGCTATTTTATTTGCTTTGTCGTAACCAGCTACTGATTTAAATAGTTGACAGCGCGCATGAGAGGAAAGAAGTGTGACAAGTATAGAAGTAGATTTGTTGCTGCTTTTATATTTATTTACAGACACTGTGAAAATTTTCCTCACTGTAGGCATCTCTGTAAACACTGCTTTACAAATTTCATTAACATGCACTTTTTGTTCGTTGCGATGCAATCTCTGTGTTCTCAATAGTTGCAAATTCCCGCCTTTCATTTCACAGCGCATGAGCCATGCTTATTCGAAGGTCGTTTTTGTTCAAAATTAAGCAGTTTCGGATCAAATTTCACTTTTCAACAGAGATTCCGACGGCAATTCTACTATTCCCCAAAACCATTTTCCACTTTCTCAACGCTTTAATCATTTTTGATGTGCTAGGGCGTCCAGAGCGAGGTTCATCATTGGTGTCTTCCCAGCCTTTTTTGTTATCGATTTTTTAATCAATATTTATCGATTTTGTTATCGATATTTATAGATTTTGTTATCGAAATTTATAGATTTCGTTATCGATTTTGTTATAGATATTTGTCGATTTCGTTATCGATATTTATCGATTTTGTTATCGATATTTATCGATTTTGTTATCGATATTTATTGATCTTGCTATCGATATTTATCGATTTTGTTATCGATATTTATTGATATTTATCGATTTTGTTATCGATTTTTTTATCAATATTTATCGACGTTGTTATCGTTATTTATCGATTTTGTTATCGAAATTTATAGATTTCGTTATCGCTATTGATTGATTTTGTTATAGATATTTGTCGATTTCGTTATCGATTTTGTTATTGATGTTTATCGATTTTGTTATCGATATTTATCGATATTTATTGATTTTGTTTTCGATTTTGTTGTCGACCTTTATCGATTTTGTTATCGACTTTTTATCGATATTTATCGATATTTTTAACGATATTTATCGGTTTTGTTATCGATTATTATCGATTTTGTTATCGATATTTATCAAGTTTTTTATGGATATTTATCGATTTTGTTATCGATATTTATCGATTTTGTTATCGATTATTTATCGATATTTTTATAGATTTTGTTATCAATATTTTTATCGGTTTTCTAATCAATTTTGCTACCAATATTATAACCGATTTTGCTATATTTTGTTGGATGTTACTATCGATTTTGTTATCGTTAGAGTGTAAAGATAAAAATGAAGATAAAGGAAAACGGGATAAGATAAATGTAATTAGAACGAACAGTAGTAGAGGTAGGGATCTAGATAGAAAAAAGACAAAAAATATAACCTTAAGCAAAAGCAGATGAATGTATGTATGTACATATTTATGTATATTGGTTATGAGAAAAAAAGAGATTCGTATCGTAAGTTTCACTTCTCCAGTGTGGCCCAGGCGCAATTACTTTTTTTCAGTATTTAGTTGAACGAATAAACGCGACCTACCCTATAAAAGTCCATTCCAGCTTTAGAGCACTTAATAAGTTAAACGTTCTACAGGGTGTCATAATTCTGGGCGGAGACGATAAGCATAATATATTCCAGCCACAGAATCTTTAGGTAATCTGTGACAATGCTAAGGCTTCCCAGACTAAAATTCCGA
>NW_023477378.1:0-2814 GCF_013731165.1 Rhagoletis pomonella | reverse complement strand
AATTCCATTCAATAAAAGAACTACAATAATTTGAATTAATTAAAAACAGTAGATAAAGCAGTGTAAAAGACGCCTTTTTAACGTAAATTAATCGTTTACGAGACTCGTTAACAATTAAAAAACGGACGTAAAAATATTCGCATACGAATGCTTTTTCGATCCGTTTACGACTGTTCGTAGGCGATGAACAATTTAAAGCGAAAAAGTGCTCGAAAAAGAGTCGTAAACGGCTATCATAAACGATTTTTAATCCGGTTTTTCTTCGAGAAAATATCCAATTACGAGTTTGTTTACGATGATTTTGCTGGCTGGGATGCTACCCACACATTTACAAATTTATTTTTCCGACTGTCAAAACAAAATTCTGAGTGAGAGCACCGGACCTAATAAAAATTTTTACTGTAATAAGAATTTTATGCGTTAGAGCGAGTAAGTGGAAATGAAGCAAAATTTGACAGCTTTGATCACAGAGGCTGTGACTTTAGCAAAAGTTTGACATCTTTGATCACAGTAGGCTGTAAATAAAAGCGTTAATTTCATTGTGTACAAATACAAGTGAGATATCTTAGCAATAGACGTCATCCTGGGCCACAGCTGCGATCATCTGTTTTCTAGAGTTGCTTATTTTGGTCTAAAGTGCGGTTTTTTGACCTGAGTTGCATTAAATAGTCTCTTAAAACTTGGTACTATTTGCTGTTCAAATGGTAACATATATGCCCAAAAACTTGAAAAATATTAGATGATTGCTTTTTAAAAATGCTATTTATAAAATTTGGTTTTGATTGCGACATTAGAAATATACAGATTATAAAAGTTTTTCACATATGTTTTAAGATTTTAAAGCTTTTAAAATGTACGGTAGAATGCAACAATGTGCTTGAATTTGTTTGCTTCTTCGTCAACTTATTCGTTTGCAGACTAGAAAAATGGCGAACAGCCATCAAAATACTGATTCAAAATACACACAAATGGGTGCGCGCAGCAAAATTCAGCCCTAATGGTAAGTTCATTTCATCGTGCGGCGACAAGTCAAGTTAAGAATTTGCGATACATTTTCAGGCGAATGTATGCGAACGTTCACCGGGGGAAGAGGTATGGGACGACAGCTGGCATGGCATCCAGACGGCAATCTGGTGGCTTTAGCATTAAGTTGTAACCGCGTTAAGATATTTGACAAAGCTGAAGGCCAGCTAATACAGTGCATTCGTCGCCGGAGAATGATGTTGCATTTCACCCAAGTAGAAATTTCTTGGTGACTGGCGGCGATGACGATACAATAAGATTGCTTGATTTATTAGAAAGTCGGCCAATTTATACACGGTAGTAGTGCACTTTAGCGGAACCATATAAAATACATTTTTTTCTGTATTCAACAGTTGCCCGTTTGGAAATCTAATTTGCATACATTTGATGCCAATAGCGCGCAACAAACAAGCCAGTTCTCAAAGAGCCCAAATTGATTTTAGTCATGCAACAGCTCCACATAACTCCGCCATAGACACACCAGTTGCTGGAGTACCAAAAAGCTGTGATGACAGTATTTTAATTGATCCACGACAATCGGTGGCATATGGAATGCGTGATGGAAATTTTCTGGTGCTTGATAGCCAATATACTACAAGAGTGAAACGCTGTGATAGTATTTTTTCTCAAATTTTCATCTTTTATTTGCAGTTACATTAAGAAGCTCATAGAGGACAGAGCGGTTGGTGAGGAAGGTGTCGAGTTACTGCTGTACTGCAACTGGGAAAATCCGCATTTCGCACGTGCTCCACTCGTATGGAATAGTAGCTTATGTCGAAAGGCTGGTTTTAGTATAATGCGGCATTCGCAGCATACCCTCACTGGCGCCGAGCCGTTGAAGAAATTTTGGATAAATAAACGTGCAAGAAATAGTTTCGATACTAGCACTGGAGATTTATTTTTTTAATATACCTTGTTTATACCTACACAAAATCCGGATTAGCAAAAAACCGATTGGACTCAACATATATTTCTTTACAGCATTTATCCCCCTGTCTTTATAGCGCACTCGATAAAGTCTTATTCAAAAGTAAACAAAATTGCTATTTTTAAACGACATTTTTTTAATAAATAATTTGCGCGGTTGACCGAAATGTAAACAAACAATAATTGTAATTTATTATAACAATAATACGAATTTAAAACGGGCTGTATAAAGAAAACCAGCCTATTGTCACTTCACTTTCCAATGGTGCTGATTGCTGCAAGAATTATTTAGCGATTTAGAGCATAATCAACACAATATATGCACATAAATATGTATTATGTCACAGATCTCAGGGTCAGCTTAGAAATACGTTACCAAAATTATATAAAATTTAAGTAGGAATTATTTTTATTTATAACGTAAAAGCGCTATCTGACCCAATCTGATAAGTATATTTCCCCTAAAGTTAACCCATTTTATTTAATTTGTCTCTCGTGAAAATATATATTTTAATTAAAATTTTCAGATATGTACATATATTTTAAATTTTTGCTTTAATTTTAGATTAATTAGATACCTTAAGATAATTATAATTAGATACCTTAAGATTAAAATAAGCTTAAAACGAAACAGCACAGCAACCCTTTTCTCTTCATCTTGAGAACACAAAACCCTCTTTTGTTAAAATTCGGCGCTGCACAAAATCCTGGCTTTTATATTTTCCAACAAAATACCACTTCACGAAGCGTTTCATTCGGGTCGTAGTTTGGCTACTTCGGGCCATTCGGTGTTGTATGCCATATTGGTTGCCATATTGTTCACACTGTCATCGCCATATTGAACACCCTGTCAACTATCTGTCA
>NW_023477377.1:0-2814 GCF_013731165.1 Rhagoletis pomonella | reverse complement strand
CTGACGGAGCTGGTGGTATTGCTCAACGTCATTTTACACAGCCGTATGAGTTTTGAGGGGATGCCAAATTCAGACATAGCGGCGTATAGGCAACTCCTTTTAGTGCTGTCAAAAGCGGCTTTAAAGTCGACAAATAGGTGGTGAGTGTCGATCCGTTTCTCGCGGGTCTTTTCCAAGATTTGGCGTATTGTGAATACCTGGTCTATGGTGGATTTGCCAGGTCTAAAGCCACACTGATAAGGCCCAATCAGTTCATTGACGGTGGGCTTCAGTCTTTCGCACAATACGCTCGATAAGACCTTGTAACCTATGCTTAGAAGGCTGATCCCGCGGTAGTTGGCGCGAATGGCGGGGTCACCTTTCTTGTGGATTGGGCAGAGCACACTTAAATTCCAGTCGTCGGGCATGCGTTCATCTGACCATATTCTGCACAAGAGTTGATGCATGCACCTTATCAACTCCTCGCCGCCGTACTTGAATAGCTCAGCTGGCAGGCTGTCAGCTCCAGCGGCTTTGTTGTTTTTCAGCCGCGTTATTGCTATACGTACCTCGTCATAGTCAGGCGGTGGAACGTCGACTCCGTCATCATCGACTGCGGGCTCGGGTTCTTCTTTTCCACAACTTTCTGTGCTGCTGCCATTTAGTAGGGCGGAAAAGTGTTCCCTCCATAATTTAAGTACGCTCTGGACATCAGTTACTAGGTCGCCATTATTGTTCTTACAGGAGTGCGCCCCGGTCTTTAAACCTTCCGTAAGTCGCCTAACTCTCTGGTAAAATTTTCGGGCATTCCTCCTGTCGGCCAGCATTTCAAGCTCTTCGCACTCACGTATTTCTGCCTCTCTCTTCTTGTTGCGGCAAATACGTCTCGCTTCCCTCTTCAGATCCCTATAGCGGTCCCACATAGCGCGCGTTGCGCCCGATCGCAGCGTGGCCCTGTAGGCGGCATCTTTTTTCTCTGCAGCTTCCTGACACTCCTCATCGTACCAGTTGTTCTTTCGGGCTCGCTGAAATCCGACTACTTCTTCGGCGGCGGTACTTAATGAGCGGGAAATGTGGTTCCACTGCTCGCATATGTCGGTTTGTTGAAGAGTGCTCTCTGAGAGCAGGTGTGAGAGTCGAGTAGCGAAAGCGCTGGCTGTCTGTTGTGATTGCAGCTTTTCGACGTTAAGCTTTCCTTGCATATTTGGGCGCACATTTTTTGCTGCACATAGGCGGGTGCGTATCTTGGCTGCAACAAGATAGTGGTCCGAGTCGATGTTTGGGCCTCGGAGTGTGCGTACGTCTAAAACACTGGAAGCGTGCCTTCCGTCTATCACAACATGATCGATTTGGTTTCTCGTTTTTCGATCCGGAGACAGCCAGGTAGCTTGATGGATCTTTTTATGCTTGAACCTAGTACTGCATACTACCATGTTTCGGGCCCCGGCGAAGTCGATCAGCCTCAATCCGTTGTCGGACGTTTCGTCGTGGAGGCTGAATTTTCCGACGGTGGTTCCAAAGATCCCTTCTTTGCCCACCCTGGCATTGAAATCGCCAAGCACGATTTTGATATCATGACGGGGGCAGCGCTCGTACGTGCGCTCCAAGCGCTCATAGAAGAGATCCTTGGATGCCTCATCCTTCTCTTCCGTCGGGGCATGGGCGCAGATGAGCGAGATGTTGAAGAATCTCGCTTTGATGCGGATTGTGGCTAGACGCTCATCCACCGGGGTGAACGACAGTACTCGGCGACGGAGTCTCTCTCCCACCACAAATCCAACTCCGAATTTGCGCTCCTTTACATGGCAGCTGTAGTAGACGTCGCAAGGCCCCAGACAAAAAAAAAAAAAAAAAAAAAAACGCATTTCTTGGATGGCGGTGATGTCAGCTTTTGTCCTTACGAGGACATCAACCAGCCGGGCAGAGGCACCTTCCCCATTAAGGGTCCGGACATTCCAGGTGCATGCCCTCAAATCGTAGTCCTTTAAACATTTGCCGTGGTCGTCATCATACGGGGGGGTCTCATCCGAGGCTTTGCCTTGCTTCTTCACTGGAAGTGGTTTTTACGTGGCGGGTCCCAAGCCCAGCGCACAACCCATTGCTGGGACGGGGGTGGTTTCGCAACCAAATACACGTTTATATAGCGAGCCGCTTGCTCCAAGCAGACACCCGCTTGCAGCCGCACCTACTGGTGAACAGACGCTGCAGACTTCAGTGAGCCCTTAAACCGAATAAGTCAGAGTGGCCCCACCGAAGCTCCCTCTCTTTCTGCCGTGACCCAAGGCTCCACTCGGATTGGTTACCGCATCTCGCACATGGGTTGCTCACGTTGCCCAGAGTGCGCGAACGAGGACGCAAGAGTCGGGATTGAGTATAGCCATGCAACTGTAACTGCATACCCAGCGCAATGACTATACCCCATTGCACTCCTAAAAACAGGAGACTACGTATATTTTAAAGTAGGAAATAAGAAAAAATTAGATAAACCTTTTAAAGGTCCTTTTAAAATTATATCAAAAACGGATCTATCAGTACTATAATTATGGACAATGTAGAAAAAGAAGTACACAATAATAATTTAATGAAAGCTAGAAATATCTAAAAGTATATAAACTATGTAAAATTATATTATAAAAATAATTTGGTCAATTATGATTACAAAATCATTTTTAACCGACTTCCAAAAAAGGAGGAGGTTATCAGTTCGTCGTAATATTTTTTTTTTTTTTTGTTTGTTTTTTTTTTATGTATGTTACCGCATAACTTTGGACCACGTCAACCGATTTCGATCTCCGATACAGCCTGCAGACCAAGACGAAGGCGCTGGACTGTTCC